>NW_019174402.1:1943714-1943989 GCF_002260705.1 Seriola dumerili
TTACTAAACTATGACGTTTCATGCCTTACTATACTATGAAATTTTTTGACATTTTTATGCCTTACTATGACGTTTCATGCCTTACTATACTATGAAGTTTTTTGACATTTTTAAGCCTTACTATACTATGATGTTTTTTGCCATTTTTATGCCTTACTATACTACGACGTTTCATGCCTTACTATACGATGAAGTTTTTTGACATTTTTAAGCCTTAATATACTATGCTGTTTTTTGAAATTTTTATGCCATACTATACTATGACGTTTTTTGAT
>NW_019174402.1:1944070-1947100 GCF_002260705.1 Seriola dumerili
TGCTATACTATGACATTTTTTGCCATTTTTATGCCTTGCTATACTATGACTTTTTTTGCCATTTTTATGCCTTGCTATACTATGACATTTTCATGCCATACTATACTATGACATTTTTTGCCATTTTTATGCCTTGCTATACTATGACGTTTTTTGCCATTTTTATGCCTTGCTATACTATGACATTTTTTGACATTTTTATGCCTTGCTATACTATGACATTTTTTGCCATTTTGATGACATACTATACTATGACTTTTTAATGCCTTACTATACTATATTTTTTGACACTTTATTGCCATACTATACTATGACATTTTTATGCCTTACTATACTATGACATTTTTATGCCTTACTATACTATGACGTTTTTTGCCATTTTTATGCCATCCTATACCATGACGTTTTTTGCCATTTTTATGCCTTATTATACTATGACGTTGCATGCCTTAATATACTATGACGTTTTTTGACATTTTTATGCCTTACTATACTATGACGTTTTTTGCCATTTTTATGCCATACTATACCATGACGTTTTTTCTCCATTTTTATGCCTTATTATACTATGACGTTTCATGCCTTAGTATAGTATGACGTTTTTTGACATTTTTATGCCTTACTATACTATGACGTTTTTTGACATTTTTATGCCATACTATACTATGACGTTTTTTGACATTTTTATGCCATACTATACTATGACGTTTTTTGACATTTTTATGCCATACTATACTATGACGTTTTTTGACATTTTTATGCCATACTATACTATGACGTTTTTTGACATTTTTATGCCATACTATACTATGACGTTTTTTGACATTTTTATGCCATACTATACTATGACGTTTTTTGACATTTTTATGCCATACTATACTATGACGTTTTTTGACATTTTTATGCCATACTATACTATGACGTTTTTTGACATTTTTATGCCATACTATACTATGACGTTTTTTGACATTTTTATGCCATACTATACTATGACGTTTTTTGACATTTTTATGCCATACTATACTATGACGTTTTTTGACATTTTTATGCCATACTATACTATGACGTTTTTTGACATTTTTATGCCATACTATACTATGACGTTTTTTGACATTTTTATGCCATACTATACTATGACGTTTTTTGACATTTTTATGCCATACTATACTATGACGTTTTTTGACATTTTTATGCCATACTATACTATGACGTTTTTTGACATTTTTATGCCATACTATACTATGACGTTTTTTGACATTTTTATGCCATACTATACTATGACGTTTTTTGACATTTTTATGCCATACTATACTATGACGTTTTTTGACATTTTTATGCCATACTATACTATGACGTTTTTTGACATTTTTATGCCATACTATACTATGACGTTTTTTGACATTTTTATGCCATACTATACTATGACGTTTTTTGACATTTTTATGCCATACTATACTATGACGTTTTTTGACATTTTTATGCCATACTATACTATGACGTTTTTTGACATTTTTATGCCATACTATACTATGACGTTTTTTGACATTTTTATGCCATACTATACTATGACGTTTTTTGACATTTTTATGCCATACTATACTATGACGTTTTTTGACATTTTTATGCCATACTATACTATGACGTTTTTTGACATTTTTATGCCATACTATACTATGACGTTTTTTGACATTTTTATGCCATACTATACTATGACGTTTTTTGACATTTTTATGCCATACTATACTATGACGTTTTTTGACATTTTTATGCCATACTATACTATGACGTTTTTTGACATTTTTATGCCATACTATACTATGACGTTTTTTGACATTTTTATGCCATACTATACTATGACGTTTTTTGACATTTTTATGCCATACTATACTATGACGTTTTTTGACATTTTTATGCCATACTATACTATGACGTTTTTTGACATTTTTATGCCATACTATACTATGACGTTTTTTGACATTTTTATGCCATACTATACTATGACGTTTTTTGACATTTTTATGCCATACTATACTATGACGTTTTTTGACATTTTTATGCCATACTATACTATGACGTTTTTTGACATTTTTATGCCATACTATACTATGACGTTTTTTGACATTTTTATGCCATACTATACTATGACGTTTTTTGACATTTTTATGCCATACTATACTATGACGTTTTTTGACATTTTTATGCCATACTATACTATGACGTTTTTTGACATTTTTATGCCATACTATACTATGACGTTTTTTGACATTTTTATGCCATACTATACTATGACGTTTTTTGACATTTTTATGCCATACTATACTATGACGTTTTTTGACATTTTTATGCCATACTATACTATGACGTTTTTTGACATTTTTATGCCATACTATACTATGACGTTTTTTGACATTTTTATGCCATACTATACTATGACGTTTTTTGACATTTTTATGCCATACTATACTATGACGTTTTTTGACATTTTTATGCCATACTATACTATGACGTTTTTTGACATTTTTATGCCATACTATACTATGACGTTTTTTGACATTTTTATGCCATACTATACTATGACGTTTTTTGACATTTTTATGCCATACTATACTATGACGTTTTTTGACATTTTTATGCCATACTATACTATGACGTTTTTTGCCATTTTTATGCCTTACTATACTATGATGTTTCATGCCTTACTATATTATGAAGTTTCTTCATATTTTAAAGCCTTAATATGCTATGACGTTTTTGGCCATTTTTATGCCTTACTATACTATGACGTTTTTTGACATTTTTAAGCCTTAATATACAATGACGTTTTTTGCCATTTTTATGCCTTATTATACTATGCTGTTTTTTGCCATTTTTATGACATACTATACTATGACGTTTTTTGCCATTTTTGCTATACTATATTATGACGTTTTTTGCCAATTTTATGCCTTACTATACTATGATGTTTCATGCCTTACTATACTATGAAGTTTTTTGATATTTTTAAGCCTTAATATACTATGACGTTTTTTG
>NW_019174402.1:1947161-2194661 GCF_002260705.1 Seriola dumerili
TATACTATGACGTTTTTTGCCATTTTTGCTATACTATACTATGACGTTTTTTGACATTTTTATGCCATACTATACTATGACGTTTTTTGACATTTTTATGCCTTACTAAACTATGACGTTTCATGCCTTACTAAACTATGAAGTTTTTTGACATTTTTAAGCCTTAATATACTATGACGTTTTTTGCCATTTCTATGCCATACTATACTATGACGTTTTTTGACATTTTTATGCCATACTAAACTATGACGTTTCATGCCTTACTATACTATGAAATTTTTTGACTTTTCTAAGCCCTCCTATACTATGATGTTTTTTGCCATTTTTATGCCTTACTATACTATGACGTTTAATGCCTTACTATACTATGAAGGTGTTTGACATTTTTAAGCTTTAATATACTATGACGTTTTTTGCCATTTTTGCCATACTATACTATGACGTTTTTTGCCATTTTTATGCCTTACTATACTATGATGTTTCATGCCTTACTATACTATGAAGTTTTTTGACATTTTAAAGCCTTAATATACTATGCCGTTTTTTGACATTTTTATGCCATACTATACTATGACGTTTTTTTGCCATTTTTATGCCTTACTATACTATGATGTTTCATGCCTTACTATACTATGAAGTTTTTTGATATTTCTAAGCCTTAATATACTATGACGTTTTTTTGCCATTTTTATGCCTTACTATACTATGACGTTTTTTGACATTTTTATGCCATACTATACTATGACGTTTTTTGCCATTTTTATGCCATACTATACTATGACGTTTTTTGCCATTTTTATGCCATACTATACTATGACGTTTTTTGCCATTTTTATGCCATACTATACTATGACGTTTTTTGCCATTTTTATGCCATACTATACTATGACGTTTTTTGCCATTTTTATGCCATACTATACTATGACGTTTTTTGCCATTTTTATGCCATACTATACTATGACGTTTTTTGCCATTTTTATGCCATACTATACTATGACGTTTTTTGCCATTTTTATGCCATACTATACTATGACGTTTTTTGCCATTTTTATGCCATACTATACTATGACGTTTTTTGCCATTTTTATGCCATACTATACTATGACGTTTTTTGCCATTTTTATGCCATACTATACTATGACGTTTTTTGCCATTTTTATGCCATACTATACTATGACGTTTTTTGCCATTTTTATGCCATACTATACTATGACGTTTTTTGCCATTTTTATGCCATACTATACTATGACGTTTTTTGCCATTTTTATGCCATACTATACTATGACGTTTTTTGCCATTTTTATGCCATACTATACTATGACGTTTTTTGCCATTTTTATGCCATACTATACTATGACGTTTTTTGCCATTTTTATGCCATACTATACTATGACGTTTTTTGCCATTTTTATGCCATACTATACTATGACGTTTTTTGCCATTTTTATGCCATACTATACTATGACGTTTTTTGCCATTTTTATGCCATACTATACTATGACGTTTTTTGCCATTTTTATGCCATACTATACTATGACGTTTTTTGCCATTTTTATGCCATACTATACTATGACGTTTTTTGCCATTTTTATGCCATACTATACTATGACGTTTTTTGCCATTTTTATGCCATACTATACTATGACGTTTTTTGCCATTTTTATGCCATACTATACTATGACGTTTTTTGCCATTTTTATGCCATACTATACTATGACGTTTTTTGCCATTTTTATGCCATACTATACTATGACGTTTTTTGCCATTTTTATGCCATACTATACTATGACGTTTTTTGCCATTTTTATGCCATACTATACTATGACGTTTTTTGCCATTTTTATGCCATACTATACTATGACGTTTTTTGCCATTTTTATGCCATACTATACTATGACGTTTTTTGCCATTTTTATGCCATACTATACTATGACGTTTTTTGCCATTTTTATGCCATACTATACTATGACGTTTTTTGCCATTTTTATGCCATACTATACTATGACGTTTTTTGCCATTTTTATGCCATACTATACTATGACGTTTTTTGCCATTTTTATGCCATACTATACTATGACGTTTTTTGCCATTTTTATGCCATACTATACTATGACGTTTTTTGCCATTTTTATGCCATACTATACTATGACGTTTTTTGCCATTTTTATGCCATACTATACTATGACGTTTTTTGCCATTTTTATGCCATACTATACTATGACGTTTTTTGCCATTTTTATGCCATACTATACTATGACGTTTTTTGCCATTTTTATGCCATACTATACTATGACGTTTTTTGCCATTTTTATGCCATACTATACTATGACGTTTTTTGCCATTTTTATGCCATACTATACTATGACGTTTTTTGCCATTTTTATGCCATACTATACTATGACGTTTTTTGCCATTTTTATGCCATACTATACTATGACGTTTTTTGCCATTTTTATGCCATACTATACTATGACGTTTTTTGCCATTTTTATGCCATACTATACTATGACGTTTTTTGCCATTTTTATGCCATACTATACTATGACGTTTTTTGCCATTTTTATGCCATACTATACTATGACGTTTTTTGCCATTTTTATGCCATACTATACTATGACGTTTTTTGCCATTTTTATGCCATACTATACTATGACGTTTTTTGCCATTTTTATGCCATACTATACTATGACGTTTTTTGCCATTTTTATGCCATACTATACTATGACGTTTTTTGCCATTTTTATGCCATACTATACTATGACGTTTTTTGCCATTTTTATGCCATACTATACTATGACGTTTTTTGCCATTTTTATGCCATACTATACTATGACGTTTTTTGCCATTTTTATGCCATACTATACTATGACGTTTTTTGCCATTTTTATGCCATACTATACTATGACGTTTTTTGCCATTTTTATGCCATACTATACTATGACGTTTTTTGCCATTTTTATGCCATACTATACTATGACGTTTTTTGCCATTTTTATGCCATACTATACTATGACGTTTTTTGCCATTTTTATGCCATACTATACTATGACGTTTTTTGCCATTTTTATGCCATACTATACTATGACGTTTTTTGCCATTTTTATGCCTTACTATACTATGATGTTTCATGCCTTACTATACGATGAAGTTCTTTGACATTTTTAAGCCTTAATATACTATGCCGTTTTTTTGACATTTTTATGCCATACTATACTATGACGTTTTGTGACATTTTTATGCCATACCATACTATGATGTTTTTTGCCATTTTTATGCATTACTACACTATGACGTCTCATGCCTTACTATACTATGAAGTTTTTTGACATTTCAAAGCCTTAATATACTATGCCGTTTTTTGACATTTTTATGCCATACTATACTATGATGTTTTTTGCCATTTTTATGCCTTACTATACTATGATATTTAGTGCCTTACTATATTATGAAGTTTCTTGGTATTTTTAAGCCTTAATATACTATGACGTTTTTTGCCATTTTTATGCCTTACTATACTATGACGTTTTTTGACATTTTTATGCCTTACTATACCATGACGTTTTTTGACATTTTTATTTCTTATTATACTATGACGTGTCATGCCTTTGTATAGCATGACGTTTTTTGACATTTTTATGCCTTACTATACTATGATGATTTTTGCCATTTTTATGCCTTACTATAATGACGTTTTTTGCCATTTTTAAGCCTTACTACACTATGACGTTTCATGCCTTACTATACTATGAAGTTTTTTGACATTTTAAAGTCTTAACATACTATGACTTTTCTTGACATTTTTATGCCATACTATACTATGATGTTTTTTGCCATTTTTATGCCTTACTATACTATGATATTTCATTCCTTACTATATTATGAAGTTTCTTTATATTTTTAAGCCTTAATATACTATGACGTTTTTTGCCATTTTTATGCCTTATTATACTATGATGTTTCATGCCTTACTATACTATGCCGTTTTTTGCCATTTTTATGCCTTATTATACTATGATGTTTCATGCCTTACTATACTATGCCGTTTTTTGCCATTTTTATGCCTTATTATACTATGATGTTTCATGCCTTACTATACTATGCCGTTTTTTGCCATTTTTATGCCTTATTATACTATGATGTTTCATGCCTTACTATACTATGCCGTTTTTTGCCATTTTTATGCCTTATTATACTATGATGTTTCATGCCTTACTATACTATGCCGTTTTTTGCCATTTTTATGCCTTATTATACTATGATGTTTCATGCCTTACTATACTATGCCGTTTTTTGCCATTTTTATGCCTTATTATACTATGATGTTTCATGCCTTACTATACTATGCCGTTTTTTGCCATTTTTATGCCTTATTATACTATGATGTTTCATGCCTTACTATACTATGCCGTTTTTTGCCATTTTTATGCCTTATTATACTATGATGTTTCATGCCTTACTATACTATGCCGTTTTTTGCCATTTTTATGCCTTATTATACTATGATGTTTCATGCCTTACTATACTATGCCGTTTTTTGCCATTTTTATGCCTTATTATACTATGATGTTTCATGCCTTACTATACTATGCCGTTTTTTGCCATTTTTATGCCTTATTATACTATGATGTTTCATGCCTTACTATACTATGCCGTTTTTTGCCATTTTTATGCCTTATTATACTATGATGTTTCATGCCTTACTATACTATGCCGTTTTTTGCCATTTTTATGCCTTATTATACTATGATGTTTCATGCCTTACTATACTATGCCGTTTTTTGCCATTTTTATGCCTTATTATACTATGATGTTTCATGCCTTACTATACTATGCCGTTTTTTGCCATTTTTATGCCTTATTATACTATGATGTTTCATGCCTTACTATACTATGCCGTTTTTTGCCATTTTTATGCCTTATTATACTATGATGTTTCATGCCTTACTATACTATGCCGTTTTTTGCCATTTTTATGCCTTATTATACTATGATGTTTCATGCCTTACTATACTATGCCGTTTTTTGCCATTTTTATGCCTTATTATACTATGATGTTTCATGCCTTACTATACTATGCCGTTTTTTGCCATTTTTATGCCTTATTATACTATGATGTTTCATGCCTTACTATACTATGCCGTTTTTTGCCATTTTTATGCCTTATTATACTATGATGTTTCATGCCTTACTATACTATGCCGTTTTTTGCCATTTTTATGCCTTATTATACTATGATGTTTCATGCCTTACTATACTATGCCGTTTTTTGCCATTTTTATGCCTTATTATACTATGATGTTTCATGCCTTACTATACTATGCCGTTTTTTGCCATTTTTATGCCTTATTATACTATGATGTTTCATGCCTTACTATACTATGCCGTTTTTTGCCATTTTTATGCCTTATTATACTATGATGTTTCATGCCTTACTATACTATGCCGTTTTTTGCCATTTTTATGCCTTATTATACTATGATGTTTCATGCCTTACTATGCTATGAAGTTTTTTGACATTTTTAAGCCTTGATATACTATGCCGTTTTTTGCCATTTTTATGCCTTATTTTTAGTATGACGTTTTTTGCCATTTTTATGCCTTACTATACTATGATGTTTCATGCCTTACTATACTATGCCGTTTTTTGCCATTTTTATGCCATACTATACTATGACGTTTTTTGACATTTTTGTGCCATACTATACTATGACGTTTTTTGACATTTTTTTGCCTTACTATATATACTATGACGTTTTTTGCTATTTTTATGCCCTACTATACTATGACGTTTCATGCCTTATTATACCATGAAGTTTTTTGACATTTTTAAGCCTTAATATACCATGCCGTTTTTTGCCATTTTTATGCCATACTATACTATGACATTTTTTGCCATTTTTATGCCTCACTATACTATGACTTTTTTTGCCATTTTTATGCCTTACTATACTATGACGTTTCATGCCTTACTATACTATGAAGTTTTTTGACATTTTTGAGTCTTAATATACTATGACGTTTTTTGACATTTTTATGCCATACTATGACGTTTTTTGCCATTTTTATGCCTTACTATATTATGTCGTTTCATGCCGTACTATACTATGAAGTACCATACCATAATATGGTGTTTAATGCACTGGGCATCCACACTAGTGAGAGGAAGTGAGAGGCTGCAGAAGTGTGTACAGTTAATTAACAAGCAAGGTATGAGTCATTCACTTTGGATTTCAGTCAAGACATGGTGACACAACAGACTGAAATCTTCATTATCCACCAGTGATTCATACCTAAACTGTAAAGGTGTGCATGACTTATTTTGTCCTGTTATCTAGATTAGGGTTGAGAATTACTTTCCAATTTAAACAAATGTTTTTTTTCTAAGTTTTGGAAGCCTGATCTTCTTACCCCACTTCTTTTTCTTGATCAGAGTCTTAAGAGCCTCAAATTAGTCTAATCCAAGAAAGTTGAATCTCCATCATCCTTTCACATTTCCTAATGTCTCTTCACCCTCTCTCTTTTTCTCTGGCTTGTTGCAGTACCTGATTAATTACTGATATATTTTTTTAGGATCTGAGCACACAGTGGCAAAAAAATATAATTTTATGTGGAGGTACTGCCATTCAGAGCAATAAAACTATGGCCTCATACTGATAAAATTGTATCTTACCTGTTAGAGTCTACAAGAATTCCACCTAGGCAACCCTTAAGCATGGAAAAACAGGCAGGCTTTGAGTCATTTTGGTAAATGAGTTAGCCGGTTTATCGACCCTCTGTTTAAATAGACCTGTTGGACTTTCTCCTCCTCCATTAGCTGCCCTCACACCATCCTGAACATTTGCGCTGCTAGAGGAAAGACAGCACGGCATCCCCACTGATCATGCAGCCAGCTTTCATCTCACTCATCCTGACTGCCATACATGTTTCTGTACTGGTGGATTGTAGACCGAGGCTCCAGGACCCAGAGCAACAACCACAACACCAGCAGAGCAGCTTCGACACAGGAGCCCATGCAGATACATCTGCTGGTATGGGCCGTTTTTACTTAGAACTGAGTGGATCAATAAAAAGAAGCATTCACAGAGACTTTCTAGGTAAGTCTACATATATCCATACAAACATAATTAGTTCAATTGCAAATGATTTCATTAATCTTGGAAAATGAAAGCCTATAAAACACTAAATGCAACATTGTTTTTTGTCCAGTTTAGTTCATTTAATTCTCAGAGTGCAAAACCTGCTTTACATTTATGTCCTTAAAGGCCAAAAAATGTATTTGTCCATGGAGAAAAAAATTTAGAAAAGGATTTTGAATGGTATATCTCTGAATACAATCACTAATATATGTTGTAATTTAGGTGTCCAAAGCATATTTTGCACGTCATCTACACAAACAAATTACAACCCTGGCAGCCAGGACAATTCATGTTGAAACTTTATACATAATATGAAATTAATTTGTTTGAATCTTGTTTTCTTGCAGTTGTTCTGCCAGTAAGAACAGATAAAAGCAACTTTGTGTCCATATTTGATTTGAGAAGAAAACGGTTCCTCTGTATGGACTCAAAGGGAGAGCTGTACATCTCTGTGAGTCTTTCTTTTTAAATGAATGAAGTCATGAAATGACTACAGGGAAAACAGTGATATAAATATTCTGTCTGCTTTTTTCTAACGAATAGAGGCAAAAGGACAGAGAAGACTGCCTCTTCTGGCGCATTTGGTTAGATCTGGCAAACCACCATGACACGCTTTACTCTACAACTGCGGGCCGGCTGCTCAAACTGGAGGGAGCGGAGCTGCGAGCTGCTTACTGGGAGCCACCTGAACCCTCCGCAGCACTGCTGGAGAGGTTCCTGGGTCCCTTGGTGAAGAGACAGAGGAGGAGTGATGAGGTGAACCCCTCTGATCCATTAAGATCACACTCACATCCTTCACATTCTGCCAAAGATCACAAGGATACATCTCATGGGCAGCCTGAGCAGGACCAGGCCGGTGCTGTGTCTAAAGAGACTATCACCTCCTGTGATGATCCCCTGCGGGTCTTACAGCCAAATGGGCCTGTCAGTCCTGTCAAGACTAATATTGCAGACCGGGCATAACAAGACTAAGATACTGAACTTGGGTTTATTAAATGAAAAGTCAAGAGGGGGTGCAAGTCTTTATTTTTGTTTTGAAAACTCACTTTATGTTTGACTGCATGATTGATGTAAGTACCTGTAGATACCTTGTCATACATTTGTGGACTGCGGTATCAGTGGAAGCGACAGAATGACTTACTAAGGAGTCAGGCTGACATTAGAGGTTGGTTTGAGGTCATGTGAAAGCAATAAATATTTTACAACTCCTGAGAAAAAAGATAGCATTTCATAAAATCTTTGAATCAAAATTTTCAGATTTAGTTTTTATGGAACACTTACACTACGTAATGTGCTCATAATAAACCTTGTTACATCACAGTGGCTTGTGCAGATCCTCTGTTTGAATAGCAGATGAAGGATAAGTTTGGCAACATTCGAACAGAATCATGAGGCAAGTTTGGTCCAGCGTCCTGCAGTCCTTGAACCTCTTTTGTCAGTTAAATTTTAAACCTTGGGCCAGATGTGGCAATGTTTGTTTTGTATATGTAAAAATGTGTAATCTGTAAGTAATTATGAATATTTATACATACATCTGTTGAGAAAACAAAAATGAACCAGTGCATACTATTGTTACTGAAAACAAAACTTTTTTTGGAGCCATTCATAAACAAGATCAAATTATGTCAGGTGCCGGACACCAATAGTCACAGCAATGAAAATGTATTTATTTATTGAAACATGTTTAATGATTTGCTTCCTTGTCTACTATGTTATTATTTATATATTTCATGTTGTGTTATTTCTGATGTGGAAAAATAAATGGTTACTATTCTGTGGATTATCAATTTGTATTTTGCTGGCATCTAAAGAGATTTGCAGACACATTAAAAACCTGCTCTGGGATATCTGCATGAGGGACAGTGTGAAACAGCATGAAGGAATGACCTATGACACAAACAAATTGAAATTTCACACATTAGTCCCACCAATCAACAGCAGCCCCTCTGGGCACAGATCCACGCAAGACTCTCCTTAGTCCTTGTTTACACAATCACTTATGTATCACCAGATAACCAATAAAAGTAATTTCCTGTCTAGCAAATCATTACATACTGATGGAAAAATAGGAAGTGGGAATGACTGTGGGGCTAATGTCCTTTCCTCTCCTCTGATGTTCATGTTTCATTGAAGTCCAAAAAAAACCCTCTAAAATACTAGTAAGTGCCTTAAAGTTTGAAGTCATTTCTGCTCAGGTTATGGTGATTACTTGTATTTGAGTCAGTGAAGATTTACTTTAACATTTAATATGTTCCTGGCCACAAAATGCACAAAACGTACAAGAACAACTAATAAATTGCTGCACAATCTGTTGACCACCATCCAATCGTTCTCCAAGGAAAGACAACATAAATCACATGATTATTATGCACACAACCTATTGGTTATGTAAGTGGTAAACATTGGGCCTGGACAAATAATGTCCAAATGAAGTAATGTATATGAAATGAATGTAGACAATAATGTTCTGCGCTGCAAATGAAGAAGCATGTTTACTAAAATGAAAACACTCAGTGAAAATGTAAAATCAAAGATGCAAAGAAAAACAAATGAGAATCAATGTAGACTGAATGTGTGTATTTAAGGAGTTTTATCAGGACACCTATCAGGTCTCCAAAATTAACACTATGACACAGAAACATGCAACAGCTACAATTTCTTATTCAAGAAGTGGACAGCATTCTTACATTACAGTGTTTTCATTTACAAAAACCCAGTGACAACAAGCCACTGAATCTGTAAAATACTTTTTTCCATACAATCCATTTCAGTAGTCACATACTGTACAATCCCTAGATTTCACAGTATGAAATACCTCTATAAATAATTTAGTTTTACAGTGAGAGTGGAGTGACAAAATGCAGTGCAGAAACAGTGCACACATGCTAAAGTACAACACATGAGGTCTTGGCTTGTGTTTGTCCTTGTTGAGCGAAGTGTTAATTCACAACAATGAAAAAGTCACTGATTTCCAAAAAGTCAACACTGTTGCAGTTGTGGTCTGTGTTCCTCCATAAAATCTATCATCTCCTGGAGAGTATATATAGAAACTCAGACTCATTAGAGCACAAAACTGCCCACTTTTACAGTAATGAACAACTAGACAGTAACAAAGTGATGATGACATTGTTCTGCAACACAAACTATCTGAGGTGAAATCAAGGTGCTAAAACCATGAAATTGCATTAAAATCCTGAATATACAACACTGTAGGCCACTGTATAAAATGATGAAAACGCATTATGTTTATCTTGATAATTCCACTGTGAAAACATACGAATAATAAACAACTTGCCCATTAATTGAATGAACTGTATTGTGAGGTGACTAAGCTCCAAATGAAAAAAATAAATAAGCAACATTTTAAAATAATCATCTGAATTGTAAACTTTCAGTATTAAGTCTCAGTAGTTTTTCCTTCAAACCTCTGTCTTCCATCCTGTCATCTAGCCCTCTCTGCTCCTACTGTTTAACATGGTCGCCCCTGTGGACGAACACACAGCTGATCCCTGACAATTTGAACCTGTCGTCCTCTTTTCTCAGAGTTAGTATAAACCGACAGAGTCCTGTGTTAGGACTTAAAGCGAACATATGTGCTTTGTCTGAACCCTGGGGCAAAGAACAATGCAACTCCTCCACAAAGTAGCGCACTACCACACACATGTACGCTCCGTGGGTGACAACCAAAGCATGGACTGGGACACCCCTGACCCCATCATCTGGCTTCCCCTCCACAGGAGATGTTTCTGGTGGAGCAGATGAGGAGGTTTCATCCTCCCCTCTGTGATTCCAGTGTTCGTCTCCAATTCGCTGGAGCATTTTCTCCATAAACTCTTTGACCCGTTCCTTCACCTGAACAGAGCAAAAGCCTGTTATAAACTGTTCACTGTTCGCTGCTTCTCTATTGTTTTCTTTCTACACAAACAGCATAATGTACGTTGTGGAAATGTGATTACATGCAGCAGTGAGGCATAAAAGTTAAAGGGTGTTGTATTCAGAACAACACAACATAGTCAGAACCGTTCCCATCAAAAACACACATGCCAACTCCAGTTTCATCCTGACACAACAACCTGTAACTTGTTTAGGAAAGCAGGGAGGGAGGCCTGTCGCTGACACCGATTGGGGCGCTCTGTGCTTACGTCAAATCTATCTTTGTATATGTGCATCATCATCATCATGTGCTGGTCACGTACAGGGTTGGAACAGAGTTAACGTCCAAGCCAAGATCCAATAGATGAAGCCTGACGAAGTATCTTTGAAATAGAACCCCCTCCCTACCCCCCCAGAGTCCTCCCACACAACCTCTAACACAAATAACAGAAAGCTAAGCAGTGACTTTTTAATCAGGGGCAGTGACGAACACTCTGCAGTTGTTTGACAGCGGAAGGGCATGTACTTTGACCCCCCCCCGATTCACACCAAGTGTTCTGGCAGATACATAAGAAACACAATCGTGTGGATGCAAAGAGGCCATGACATAGCATGTTACATCCTTGCAGAGAAAGTGGTCGACTGAGGACATGAGTGTTTTCTGCCACCTAGTGGTAGCCTACTATGTGTACATTGCATCAGGGCACACGCTATGTCCATGACTGGAGGTAAGTGTGCATAAGGATTTAATTTTATCATTACTATTATTACCAGCCACGACAGCAGAGCCGGTATTGTTTTCACCTTGTGAGTCTGTGTGTGTCTGTGTCGTCATGGCAAAATATCGTCCTAGAGACACTTAGTGTAGTGGGAACTGCCACAGAGGTTGTTTTGAGTACTTTGGCAGGTGTCTATATGTCTGCGGATAGATTTTGTGACTGCGGTAGTGTCACAACTCTGCAAGATAGTCATGAAACTTCACAGGTGTGTAGTTTAGATCAAAATGAAGATCGAGGCTGTGATCTGACCCATGAGTTGTTAGTACATTATTACTACAGTACATTATTACATGAGTACTCATAGGTCATTTTCAAAAAGCCTTGAATGCCAAGATGATCCTAGCTCACGGACACACAACTGAAAAAGAAATTTTGGAATCGGCAGTAGGTTAACAAACAAATAAATTCTTGTTAAAGTACAGTGCTGTTGGTACCCTGTGCAGAGCATGATCTTAATCCAAGCAATTTTGTGAAAATGTCACAATTAACAACAGAATAACAAGAAGAGGAGGAGGAAAAAGAGAGAGACAAACAAATGCATGTGGGAAAAGACCAAGAGGAGGACCAATATTAAAATAAATCCTTTGACAGACAAGCAGTTACTCCATTCTTTCTGAGCTGCCACCCCAACCTCACCTGCTCCTGAGTCTCCCCCTTTGGAGGTGTGAAGCCCGGAAATGACTGACCGGCTGCCTTGGCCATGTCCTTCACATCCTGCACTCGTCCACCCTCTGCTATTCCGAAGCTCTGAAACACAAGTCATTAACTGGATAACTCAGCTTATTTATTATTTGTATTAAAATGAATTAAGATACCGTTTTAGTGAGAAAAAATTTAGCTATGAAGTTATAACATCACACAGAAGAGGTGTCACTCACTATCTCTTTAAGTAAAGGGTCACATGCCATTTGTAGACCAGAACAACTGCTGTTGTGTTTCATTATTGTTTCAGCAGTCTAGAAGAAAAAAAAAACACAATCATCTCATGACGTACTGAGAGATTATCTGACAACAAAGAGGAAGAAGGAATGTTGTATAAAGTTTCTCTGTTTCTCAGGTGTGAGGTCCTTGATTTGAAGACCGTTATTTAATGTACATAAGAAATTCTGTAGTGTATTTCCATTACATGAAATCACTTGCTCCCATTGCAAAACTACAACATGTCACCTGTCGGGCCCGCAGCATATCACTGACAAACACGTTGCTGAACTTGACATCTTTCAGGTACTGGCCTGCAGCCTCGGCCTGCTGTAGCCCAGTCTCAGACAGAGGTGAATCTATAGCCTGGCCTGGGCGGAGGAGGATGGGAAGATTAAAGTAGGATGCAGAGAAAGGTCAAGAAAGAAAGAGAGAGAAATTGATTAGATTTTCTCAGTATCTTAGTACAGATATCATGAATCATACTCCTGTTGCATACCTTGTAGGAGGCCTTCTTTGTTGTACTGGGTTTCCCCACTAGAAGAAATAAAGGATGTATCATTGTCAACATTAAACTAACCAACATCTGGCTGTCATGAATTTGATTTCATGCTTATTATCATATATACACAAGGATATATGATCCCAGTATAACTATTTTGCTCAGTGACCTTTCAACAGGGAAGATGTTCAAACCTTGCTCCTGTTATTGCAGGACTATAATCACTGCTAATAATTATATATGCTCCTGTCTGACTAACAGTGGCTGTGTTAAGTTATTGTTCCAATTAGCTGATTAGTTCTTTATAAAATTTCAGAAAACAGTGAAAAATGCCTTTCATGGTTTCCTACAGCCCAAGGTAATGTCTTTTAATTGCTTGCTTTTCTCTGTCCAAAACCCAAAGATATTTGATTTACAATTATATACATTTACAGAGAAAAGCAGGAAGTCCTTAAGTATGCTTGCACTTTTGCTTGATAACTAATATCAAAATTATTGCAGATGTTTAATTAAGATGATTCATTTTCTGTCCAATGACTTAATCATTTGATCTCCAGTGTTATCTATTGCCTGCAATGTCATATGTAGTTTTAGTTGTAGAATTTATCCCTGCACTGATGTGAAGAAATGTTTTTATTTACTCTGAATGATGCCAACAATGACCTACAAACAATTAATAAGTAAAATGATTTTATAACTACATATGTATTATTAAAACAAAGAAATTATCATATTATACGAAATTTCTAAATCATAAGATCAAGTTTTGCTTTACAGATTTAGTGTGACCAGATAACCTACTGACAATACATTACTCATTGAGGCATCCTTTCCATGGACTGGATGATTCATTCATTCAGCCCTCTGGCGGTCATTGTGAGGCACTGCAGAGTCCGCAGACCACAGACCGGACTTGAAAGTACGGAGTGCCCGTGAAGTAGACTGGGAGAGCTGAATGAGGGTCACGAATCCCCGCTAGCTGCGTGTGAAACTGCCCTTGTTTAGAGTTAGCTTTGACAGTCCGCTAACCACTTTGTAAGTGCTAATGTTAAAACAAAATCAAGGCTGCGTTAAAAGCAGGGAGGCTACTCCCTGTCAAGACGCTTTGTGCCCGTCAGTAATGAGTGACACCTGCTGGGGTAGCATAGCACCTATCTAGCTAAAGCTAAATACAGACCACAGACTTCACTCATGTAACTAGTCTTTAAGTAGTAATGGGCTACACTAAATAATTTTAAAGTTTGCTCTCAACTTTCCACACACGCGCACACACTAATATAGATACCAACTATCCGCTTATATTAATAAATCAATATTTTATTGCTTTTTCCAAACTTAGGTCCAAAAATGGTAAATGGGACCGACGAGCAGCACCACTCGGAGCTTCTGTGGTAAACAAGGTATTTATCATACACATTCAAACAGCCTATGTCAATGTCAAATTCACTTACTGTCGAACAAGAGTTAGGCCAAATCTTAATGTTTTCATGCTCTTGAGGTTAATGACAGAGTAACACCGCATCAAATGTCCGGTAGTTTAAAAAGAAAACTGCCCTCAAACCGGTGCACTGTGTCCGTCTGAGCCTCGCGAGGAAATCACATTTACGTACAGACATCTGGACCACTCAGCGTTGGTAAGGACGAACACGGCACTTTCACAAGCGGCCCGACTGAAAGTTTAAGTATAAATTGTATAAATTATTACGATAATATCCCATTATAAATGTAATTATTCGATCGTACATCAGGCTGAACGCAAGTAATCCACAGAAACGCACTAAACTAAACTAAACGCTCCTCAGCACAGACTTCAACCCCTCCTCTGATTGGCTGAATAAAGTTATCAACACTAAACACACTTGTGATCAGTTAATATGTTGAATTTATTTACATCCACTTTCTTTCTTTCTCAACACAGGAGAGAGTTTTTAACCAATATTTCCTTAAATAATTACTTTAGACTGGAGTAATTTTAGGCTAAACGTAGCATATGTTAGTTACATCATTGGTAGGCAGGTGCTTCTATAATGTTCTCCACAATACAGTTCAACAGCCCAACAAACTACCTCCACCAAAATGATCGTAAAGATGACTCAACACCTCTATAAAACGGTTTGAACAAAAGCAGAACGTTATAACCTTCCTGAAATTAGATTTTATTGCAGGATTGTTGCATTTGACTGCATTAGTTTTATGTTTTAATAATTTCTGATAAAAAATTTCACCATTTATGATTTTGCACTTCTAGGGTGTAGCCACTAGGTGGCAGAGGTTGACACTTTCCCATGTCACACAATTATTTTTGCTTTACTTGGAACATTTCTCCAGACCTTTTCCTCTGGTCTAGACAGGGTTAGTGTCTCACTATAACGCAGAACATAATGTATTTATCACTATGCTACCAACACTATAACTATAATGTTTGCAGTTTTTTTTTTGCCTTAAATATACTGTAAGTAGATGTATTTAGTTGTCCATAAGTTCTCCATCACAAAGTGGTCATCACAGATTTAAAAGAAGAGTGGTCAGTGGTTGAAAATCCTTTTTTGTGACCACTATATTTCCTTACGTTTTGGTGGCAGATTTATTGGACTAAACTAAAAATATCAATAGATCACTTTTTTTCTCTAGTGCACATTGGCGGGTAGTGTTTATAACTCGTCTTCCTTATATTCTGGCCAGAGGACCACATATTGTCCTCATTTCGTCATTGCCGGTGATTGAGAAGTATGGCTGAACTTTGCTCTCCAGTTTCACTCTCACACACATACATACTAATCTATTGATCACAAAACAATTGAAAGCACACAGCTGAAAAGGAACACAGGCGTGGGAAATAGTGAGCTGATGTGGTGTCACACCCTTTAAAGCAGAAGTTTATTGAACAGAGGTTGTGCAACAGACATTTGAGGTACATGATATGAGTTATAGTGGAGGGGAGGCAACTCAAAGGGAAATCTGCACCATTGAAACTTCCAGATATCAGAATATTTATGGCTGGACCTGACAGCTGTAGCTCAACCCATTATTTTGTGGCAGTTACAATGGTGCGCACACACAATATTTCAGACCAAAACATATCTTTCTCACATACGGAATCCATATTTACTGACATTCAGAGTGATTGTGGTTGTATAAAGCAAGAACTGTACTTTGGCCATCATAGGAATACTGTTTTTCCCTCGCTCACACACAACAAATCAGATGTAGCACCAACATGAACACAAATGAATCATGCTTGAACTATCTACGGTATTAAAACCCCAAGAAAATGTTGCAGTGTTGTCGTGCCCCCCCTCCAATATAGGTTAAGTCCAAGTGGAAGCCTTGCATATATCCTGTTTCCCATTGTACTGAGCAAATTACTTTCCCACTAAAGCAGTGGGATTCATCCACAAAAATGTTGTTGCCTTTTTTCCACCCCCACTGTATTCTTTCTCCGCCGTTCCAGGCTCCCTAACTGCAGAGGTATAGGTGATGGATTTGTGTATTTATTTTGTCCAGTAATCCTGAGGTATAGGAAATACCACTGATGCAGAATGTGACTGAAGAAGGAGAGCAAAATAGATAAAAAAAGGGGGAAAGGACACATGCTATCTAAGCAAACTGTCAAACTGTACAAAGAACATTTCCAGTCGAGTACTCATTTCATGTTCTTCTATCACCATCTACTTCGTTTTTCTGAATGTATCTCTTAAGCAGTAAAATAATTATATTATAATACAAATGTTTATAAAATAGCAGCACACTCAAGTGACACATCACAACTAGGTAATGTTATTTTTTTGTATAAATGAAACAAATTCATAGCTTTTAGCAGCGCAAAAAGACAACAATAACTCAATAAAAATATTGACACTTTTTTCTTGATGTCTTCACACCTCCTCCTCTGTCCTCTCTTCACTTTGGAATACAGTATCTCTAAATCTTAGAAAAACCCTTTTGTGGGTCTGGTCACCCCATAACATATATCAAACACAAATTGTAAAGGTGGTCTCAATATATAACATGCAATAATAAATTGCAGGAAAGAAAATCACAACCATTAAGTTTGGGAGAGAGCTTACATCAGGCAAACAGAGGCAAAATGAAGGGGTCATATCAAATATTCATACAGGGATGTTTTGGCAAATATATCATTCAATTGCCCAGTTTTACTGAAAAACATCACTAAAACATTAGATCCCCACATTTTTCTTCAGTCTGACAAACATACACTCAGCAAAGTCACATACTGTCATGAAAAAAAAAAAAAAACTCAAGCATTAAGTCAAAGACACCTTGCCATGTGTCCCATTAAAACAAAACAAAAAAGAAAAAAAAAAATCTGTCTCTTGTCTTGTGCTGATGTCTGTCTGGCTGATGAACTTCCCCTTGCCAATGATTTGAAGCAGCAAAGCTCACAAGGGGACTGATGTGTTCACTAACAGACAATCAGCCTGAACAACAAAAGCCAGCACCATAAAAAAAAACTGACCAACCACTGCAACACACATCAGTTAAGGTGGTTTAGAGCAAAGGCTGTGCTCTGTCTTAAAAATGCAAACCTTGTTGCCCTCTGAAGAACATGTGCAAATATTGGATGTTACAACCACCCTTTCCTGTAGCTCATCGCTGCCCTGTGTGACTATCTGTGGCTGTGATGCAGATAAATAAAAAGAAAAATTCAAGTAAAAACAAATATTTCATTTCTTGACAAAGTAAAAGAAAATCAAACAGAACCCATGGATCAGTGAACTCTGTGTGAAGGCATTTTCCAATTCATGCTGGCATTTTGTATTTGTTCAAATTCTCTGCAATGGTCAGACTCCCCATCAACTTTCACTTGACTTGGGTAGGAATGTTTTTTTTTTTTTTTTTTTTTTTTTTTTTTGATCGGAATGTCCTCTCGTCGTAACGTGTGGAAAGCCATTTTAATTTGACTCTTGCTTGACAAAGGGTATGTCTGACGATTGGGAAACCAGCCCTACAAAGTAAACCAAAGAAAAGGCTAACAAGGAAAAAAAAAAAGAAAACATCCATTCACCTCCAATCACCACCCAACACATTTCATTTTACGTATCTCCTGGGGAGCATGTTCTCAAAGTGCTTTGCCATTGAAATCAACCCTATGTGGGACTCTAGATGCATTGACAGTATATTATCATCCTGTACTCCTCTACCCCCCCCCCCCCCCAAGAAAGTTCATCCTCACATGAGCACATACAGTCTTAGTTCCTCATTTAATTTCTGTGTAAATGGAAACCTAGAGCATATCTGTTGAGATAGCTGTGTCACTGTTGACATCAAATATGAGATATTAATGTTTGTTCCACCCAAATAAGCAGATTTCAAAGTTTTATTGTGAGGCCTTTGGGTGCCTTTTGTTCATTATCATCTTCCAGCCACTGGCTGTACATCATCCATATCTCCTACACAGCAGCATGCTCCTGCACCTTTAAAATCCTCCCTGCTCTACCATCCTGTGCCGTGCACTCCTGTGCCCTCCACAGTTCCACAGTGACTTCTTAGTTGCAAACTGTCCCTGTCCTTCTAATTCTTTCCACGCCACACCCTGTTTCCTCCCTGCTAATTAGTATGGAGGAGTCTAACGTCCCCCAGACTTTAAAAAGCATTACTTTCTTCAAGACATTGTCCTCTCCCCTTTTTCACATGTGCCATACATGCTGCACATTAAAGAGGTCATTACTCAAGACTCAAAGCAGCCTTTCACAACTAAGGAAACACCATATTGTAACAAAGTGAAAAGAATGAAGTCTCTGTAATAATTCATTGACAGAATGGCAGTAATAAACAAACACCTCGTGTGACCTCTGAGTCTGAGGTGAGACACCTCAGGAAAAATTAGAAAGATAAGGGGCTCTAAGTGAAAGTCCCTTCGCCCATATCCTCCTTCACTAAATCTTTTTCTCTCTCACTTATAGTCCATGCACATGAGTTTATTGTTGGCCAACAATGAACCATGATACACTGTTAATGCATGAAGGCAGTGATATAGCATAGATGCCCTGTTATACTGATGGACAAAGTACGTGTAGCCTCCGCTTGCTCCATAGTCTTTTAAGATAGAACTGTAAGCCGACGACTTGACTTTGCTTAAGTGCCTCACGCCGTAGGTTGCACACTGCTAATATAGATACAGGATCACATGTAGCATTCACACCACACACACCAGGATGTAGACACACACACACACACACACACACACACAAACACACACACACAGGCATGCATGCAAACTGGCATACTCACGTACAAACACGCACGCTTGCACACTGCACCTACAAACTGACACACACAAGCAGCCTGAAAAAAGGAGCTTATTGATTTCTACGACTCGGTTCCAAAATATGTCCAATAATAATATTAATAATAATAATAATTACTAATACTACTAATAATTATTACAATCTCGTCTCTTCCCTGGAATTGGGACCCACCAACTTTGAGCATAATGTTCTCACGGCTTCCTCTGTCTGCCTCATCCTTGACACACATGTGGACCTGCTGGTCGAGGAGCTCAAACACGTTTCCTCTCTCACACTAGCCACAAATGTGATAGTAGTAATAGTGATAATACTCATATAAAACAAAACAGAGAAAAAAAACTTAAGCCCCACTGTGATCCCATGTATGCAATTTCTGAATGGTTTCCACAACTTCTACCGTAACAGCCTCATTATCAAGCTGTGGTTAAAATATAACTTAAAGATCATACTATACAATCAAAGGCAGAATGCAAATATGATTGGCTTCCCTTCTGTATATCCAAGGCACCACAGAGCTTCATCTTGAATCAAATTTGTTGCTTTTAGACTAGAACATCATAGAAATCTATTTTGTGGGCAGGTGTTTTTGACTTGAAGAACAGAAAATCTACAAAAAAACTAGCAAGCATTGTTCTTTTTCTTTTAAAGGGCTTGTGTTTTTAACATTTTTTGTTCTTTTGTTCTTTTTTTCTGCTTTTAAGAAAATTGAGGTTTTTTTCATTATGCTTTTTTTTGTAAATCCTGTGCGATGATGCCCTCTGGTGGTTCACAAGTTGACATCACGGACGTCTGTTGGGGTGGAGGATTGATCCAGCTCGTCCAGACCTTTACCGCTGGGGCCCCTCTGTGTCTGCTGCTGCTGCTGTTGCTGCTGCCGCCCCTCGCGCAGGCTGCTCACCAACACGCGCTCGATCTGCTCCTGACACTCTTTGAGGACATCCTGCAATGCAACAAGAGAGGAGGAACAAGCTGTAACAATACTGTATATCCATTTTAATCTACTAATAGGGAGGCAGGAAGTTTCTATTTTTTTTCCAAATCAAGTCAGTTAAACTTTATGTAACAGCAAAGTGTCATTTTAGACATAGCAGAGGATTAATGAACCCTCACAATCCATCATTTATCATGATAAACCATCAGTTATCACATCATCCATTTTTGTCACTCAGAGAAGATAAGACTTTATGATGGATCATGAGCGCAAACATCCACATGAGATAGTTGGCAAAATATGACTTTTAGCACAGAAGCCTGAGCAAATACTTTCACCTACTTTTCCCATAGGTGAGTAAAACAGTTACTCATCTGCTCAGCATTTAATGAAGCTATAAGTTTGTTCAGCTTGGCTTCCATCAAGTGGTTCAGTCTGCACTGAAAAATACCGTACTGAGGCTGCTCAGAGGGGAAATGGCCTTCTACAACTATCATCATGATTAACAAGAGAAATCTGAAAACTGTAGTCAATGCTTGAGAAACAGGGGCCCCTGGTGTGGAAGCAGAGGGGCCCCTAGGCAGCCAGGGGTTTTAAATGACCAAAGACTCTTTAGCAGCTCCAGCTTCTGCCAAGGCTGAGCACAGACACGGACCAGACCCAAGCATTACATCAGTCCACCATGGTTGTGCACCGAACACCAGCCCTATAGAGCTCATGTGCATGTACACAAATATGTATATGTGCGTGCGCACACACACACACAAGCACGCACGCACACACACACATACACACACCCGTGCATGCAGACCACTGCCTCCCACCGCCCACCTATCCCACCAACTCTGCCATTCCCAAACACACACAAAAGCCAAACAGAAGTAGCCTTGACAACAGCGGCTGAAAACACAGGTAGTACTAAAGCTATGTTAATTACATCCACCTCCTGTGGGAACACAAAGGTGGTGCTTTTTTAACGAGAGCCAGTCTGTGTGCCTGCCTGCCTGCAGGGGATCCATCTGAGACCTGGCCAGCTCGCCTTTCACCATCAAAGGCTGCGGCGGCAATCTGAGAATCCACCTGGGAGAGGAGCCTCTCAACAGTGCTGAGCCCTCATATCCTTCCCTGATGGAGGGTTGACAGAGGGGACAGGGCAGCGCAGGAACAGAGAGCAACTCACTGGGGAGGGGGAGAAAGTGGGGAAGGGGTGGAGGTCTCAGGGGAGTGCTGAATGGGTTGTTGCAAGAGCGTAAGAGAAAGGTCAGACTGTTCTAGGGTGAGGAACAGCAATGACAGTCATTAAAGATAGAGTTGACTGTGACTGACTGACTACAGACCAATATGAATGTTCCTGTCAGACAGTCTGTAGGGAGGGTTAACACTGCTCTCTGGTGGTGAAATACTGTAACACAACTGAAGCCAAGTTGCTTGCCCTCAGTGCTACACACGTGCATAACATGACTGAGAGCGCCCCATGGCCGGAGGGATGGGTGAAAGTGTACCATTTGTGCAGCGGGGAAACATTCTTCAGAAATTCACAGCTAATTTAGACCTGATGGGCCACAGTTCGAGTCTGTGTTATAGCCTCTGGTGCCGCTGGGCCTCGGTCAAATGAGAACTGAGACTTCACTCACGAAAGGTCACAGTGTCAAAGGTCAAATAGCATGACACATTACAGGGTGAGACATGCATTGTGTTGTCAAAGGCAAACTTCTAACCCAACCTTCTAAACTGGTAACTTGTTAAAAATGCTGTACATATGGACAATGTTATGGAGGACTTTCTTATATTACATGACCACTGACAAAATGACTCAAGCTCTACGGGATTTTGCTTTTACCTGAAGTCTGCATGAACTAATTTCTGCCTTGACATCTATTTTATTTGGAGTTCTCTGGCATCTACTGATGATTAGCTCAAGAGAGTTTCTTTGGTCACAATCCATGAAGACTGATTTGATGTTGAGGAGGCTGGAATGATCTATGCTGGGTGCCTCTGGGACAACGTTTCCCCGAGCAACGGGTCTGACGTGGAGGAAACCCGACCAACGTCTGTCCCTTAATCTCCGCCAGAGGTTGGCCGCTAACATGGGTGTGTGCACACGCGCTCTCTCTCTCTCTCACACACTTACACACACACACCCACACCCACCCACCCACAAACGCACACACGCACAAACTCTTCCCGCTAACATGTGCCCCATTGGTCATAAAATCTCAATTCCTGTGAGAAAATTAAGTAAAGCGCAGTACATGTAAAGGAACTGCCTGTGTCTTACCGCAAGAATGCACGCCTTCACTTCTTAAAAGATATTCTCCCCCCGTCTCTGCTGCTCTTTAGAGCGGCAGTTCGGAGCCCATGCCAAGCCCCATGGGCTTTATTCGAGAAACTTTAATGACTTCAATGTGTGACTACTGGAAACACCAATACTGTTTTCAGAGAAGCTCTAGGTACTTGCGTACTGAGGGGGCCAACAGCACTGAATAAGTTGGCCATGGGAGGTAACGCTATACTGAAGCATCTTATTTTGCTGCCACTACCCGGAAAACGCATGACCACCAAACATCCTCCATCGTAGTTACAGTCCTCCTTCTATCCCATCTCAGACATACATCACACTGCAACAATGTGTCCCTCTGACAAATCAAGGCATGCACATTATCCCTGGGCGGCTTTTGTGACACTGGTGATAGGGGGAAGTCGTGCAGACAGACAAAACCAAAAGGAAGAAATGTGTGAAGCCATGGAATGTGTTTTAACTGCTGACTGTACCACACAAGACAGTGTTAGCTACTCTGGGAGGACTTGGTGGTCAGACAGCTGAAACAAACACAGAGGCAGACACACACTGACGACACACACACTACAGATTTCAGGGAATCTTAAAACAAAAAATCTGGGGGCTGACACTGGAAATAAGGAGTCACCACATGACTTGAATTTCCACAAGTCACAATAGAAAATGTGACCTTTCTCTTTCTTTAGCCTGCGTGCTGAAACACCACAAGTGGTGATGCCACAGGCTGTGTTCATAGAAATAATCTTTCATAATAAATGCATCTTTTCTGCAAGCATTTTGGCTCTAATCCATTACTGTTGAATACCCCCCTCAAAAAAAATGACATTTATATAGCTCATCCAGTCATCATGCAACTTATATGAAACCATTGATAGTTTGGCCAAAGTGGAAACCCCAGTGATTAAAAAAGAGGAATGAAAACAGGAAGAAAGGGAGAAACGGGAAAATGTGTTTCCGGTGTCTTAGTGACCTTGACTGAAAAAAAAGATGAATGAGAGAAAATGAGTGTCAAAACGAAAAAAAATCTAGGAAGTGATGGTCTTAAATGCATGCACTTCTCTAACCTCTATTTCCTGTTTTAATCATTCAAGATTAAAGGCCGGCCCTAAACGCTTGGCCTTCATGTGCTAACTAGTCTAAATTTTGTGTTGCAGCATCTGTTCCAGCTTTTTACTGTCACTAATGTTGACCTGTACAAGAGAATGCAGAGAAGGAGAATCAAAACTGATCTGTCTCCCACTTTAAACTTAAATTTCACATCTTCTCTCTCTACATGATGAGTGGTTCTCAGGCACACAGCCTCCTCTGCTGTCCCCAACAGGGAGCCCCTCTTGGCCACACCAGGTGTATGTGAGGCTAGTCACATTCTTCCAGCAGCCCAAGATGGTGACTTGGCCCTATCACATTTCCACTGGAAAACCACAGCTTCTGGATACCACAGATGCCAGCAGGGTGCCAGGGGGGTGGCGTTGGCCATGATGCTTTTGGCAGCAGCAGCTGCAGAGGTTGGCGAAACTTGCTTTGCCTTCATATTTTGCCTGGCTCTTTGGCCGGCTCACTACGAGACGCTACTCTACCATCTTGTCGACCCTCTGCACTGCTGGCCAAAGCCAAACACAGTATAATATGTGTACACATTTAGACTCAGGTTCATACCACCACCCGGATGACTGTCGCCAAAAATGAGGCTGAGGTGGCCCTTGGATGTTGAATTGACGTATAAAGCGGTTCAGCTTTGGGGAAAGGAAAGGTAGGGCAAGTGTTAAAATGACATGGTCAGTGATCACCATTTCCTCTTCTTAGTGTGTGAAAGTCGAAATGTTCAAACTGTATGTGACAAACTGTAAATAGCACTGAAGCCACTTATTAATGCTGACGACTACTTCTGAGGATTTGTCATGAGACTATGTTATATCGTTAGTGGTGCACAGGTCTGATGAAAGTTCTTGAGTAACTTTATGAACCAAAGGATACTTCATGTGTATAGTTTTAACTGGCTTCTCAGCAGTTGGTACTAAAGCCCTTCATATATGTTGAATTAGGAAGGGTGCCCTCTGCTGTGCCTCCTGTGTTTACTGCGAGCCATGGCTTGTCTGAATCCAGGAATGTGAGGAGTTGATCATAGAGACACAGAGCGACTTAATTCCCTCAAGTCTAAGACCTTGCAGCCTAAACACACTGAGGCCCTGTACTGCTGAGGCCAGCTATTTGTTTTTCCTCAGCTGCTGAGCGAGACTTCACACAGCTCGCACCAGAGGGAGCCATGCTTTCCAGCAGTGATGCATTATGGACCATAGGAGGAGATGAGAGAGGGCTGATTGTTGCGAGGGAGGCACGACACCCCCTCAGTGTCCTTTTCACACTTTAACAACTTTCTTCCACCTCCTTTTGGGACAGAATTTAACATACCAGGGCTGAGGTTTGGGATCAGTGTCACGGCCTTTGATCCGCTCCCTGTGCAGTATGCACACAAGAGCTCAAATGTTCATGTTTATATTAAGTTGGCTATTACTAACCAAAAGCCTTTTTCATCATGTTTGGTATTAGGGGTTCTCGTGCCAAGGCAGTGGCTTCAGAACCGGAGCTGGTCCCTGGGCACTGCGCTGTGGCTTCCCACTGCGTCTCAACAGTTAGGATGGGTCAAATGCAGAAGACTAATTTCCCCACAGAGACAAATAAAGAATAGCTTAATAACTTCACTTATCATCTCACAGTCCCACTCTCTTTACCCTTTGCGGTTCTGGCCACCTATTCACCCTTCCAGTGAACTATAGCGAGCTGAAACCCTCTCCCATCTGCGTGATGAAAGCCAGGCATCTCAGAGTCGGTAGAGGCCCTGCCTGTGTTTGGACTCAACTCACCCAGCACCGCAACATTCACTGTACCCAGACAGCCACACAACGGCCTGGCCAGCATTCCTGTCAGTGACAGAGCATACTGTAGATGCTCTCAACCTGGCTCGATTTAGAGGATTCTTTATATGAGGGGGAAACCCGACAAGATTGATGGAGAAGAAAAGAAACCTGCCACAAGCTACCTTAAAGTCCTGTCAAGTGTAGACTAGTGGAGACAACAGACTACGGACAAGTGGAGACTACATATGCAGTTGTAGCATGTCGATGATTTCTTTTAATCTTTCTTTCTCTTGACAAATATTGGCGGTAAAACCCGTGAGAAGTGGGTTTGTGGGAAGCTGAATCCCAATGAAGAAACTAAATCTGTGCGTGACATTTCAACATCTAAGCTACTGTCTGTTGCAAACACACAACCTCAACAAACATGAGGAGTTTCTTAACTTTTGACATAAATAAGAGGGATATTTTTCCTAGGAGAAGTAGCAAAAAACAGAATTTGCTTATTAACAGTAATAGATTGCGAAACAGTGTGTGTGGTAATTAGATGAGTTCCTTGCTGTATTTCACTGCAGATTTAAACTAATGGAAGAGAGGGAGCAGCTTATTCAGCGTTGAATCACAGAGTTACTGTAATAATTGAATGTAGATAAATACCAATGAACACCTAAATGATTCCTACAGTGATCTAAACATTTACTCCTCCACGTTCAAATATTACTCAGAAACATCCCCCCAGACTTTCCAGACTGACGTATCAAGCTCTTAGCTAAACCCTGACTAACAAGACCACACTGGGATTCTGAGTTTCAATATATATCTAACCCCACCAAGCTGCAATGAGTGCTCTAGATGTGACTGAGGAGTATAAAATAAAACTCACCACTTCTGTGTTTGTAATTTTGGCCAGCAGGTCTGTCAGACTGTCGCCCCACTGTGACTGGTCAGCTGAATCCAGCTGTAGGCCGCAGATCGCTGCCCCCACACTTCCTGTGGCGATCATGGAGGGAGGGTACATGGCGAATCTGAAATCTGTCAGAGAAAGAAATCCCAGTTGAGTTAAATGTGTTTTCAGTGATATTAGTTTGCAAATGATACAAAGAAGTATTTATTGTTGTTATTCACCTGGTGCAGTTTCTAAATTACTCTTTCGATTCATACACTCCACAAAAAGGGTACAGATACATCCCCCCCAGAGACAATATGATTTGGTAATCTAGCAGTCAGCTAATAAATAATCCTTCTATTGTACCAGGTCTGAACGCAGCGCTCACTAATGACCAGGGGCCTGGATAATGAGGGTTCACTTGGCTTGTAAAGGAGCTGAAAAGCAACCACCCTCACCAGCTCCCCACCCCAGTCCCCCTTTCCCCAGCTCGGCCCCTTTTCTTCCATCTCCTGAGTAAATCGTGTGCTCGCTGAAAAAAGCCCCATAGCGCTTGGAAAGGGAGGAATAAAGAGGCTCAGTGCCTCTGCCAATGCTCACTGCTGTAGGTCCTTTTTCCACGTGTGGTCACAGGCGTGCGTCTCAAAGACCAATAACCTTGTTAGCTCCCCTCACTGTCATTCATAATGCAAATGAGACAGCTTGTGAACGGGCCAGAAGCCCGAAAAGGCAAGGCAACTGGCATACAGGGGGAGAGTGAGAGCAAGAGAGACAGACAGACAGGGAGAGAGAGAGTTTTTCTCAAACACACACGCGCGCATACACACACACACACGCGCGCATACACACACACACACACACACACACACACACACACACACTCTTTTTTCTATTCTCTCTTTATATCTTGCTCAACTTCTACCTTTCTTTTTGGACAACACATGGCCTGCTTAGATGGGGGCAGTGAATGGCACACATGCCCCAGTCTTTGTTGCTACAACAGGCAGTGGTTTGCATTGGCGGCCCTCCTATCTTTTAGCATATTAATAGAGTGGCAGACCTGCAAGAGGGAAGGCAGAAGAGTGTGACTCCATTGTCCAGAGTCATCACCTCATTTCACCCAATTGAGAGACACAGCATCCATCCCCTCTCTGCTGATACCAATTCAGCGAGACAGGCTGGACAAAGACTGTGGCTGGATGGGGAGGTGGGGGCAAGGGGGTCAATGGGGGGAAGGAAGATGAAGAAGGAGGGATGGACAGAATGGCGACAAGGCAACAAGGAGAAAAGAGGGGAAGGTGGTGGGCGTGGTGGGAGAGGAGAGGGTGTAGACAACTCTGCTGCACATCACTCTCAAGTCTGTGTCCAGACTCTTGTGAGGTTTTGGAAGAAGAAAAGAGTCGCCCTCCAGCGACCCTCACCTCCTGCCCCCCCCAGCCCCCGCCCCCACAAATATGCCTCTGTTCCTGGGCCACCTATGGGCTAGAGGAGTGGGCAGTGGGGGCATAGAAACAGCCTGCACATTAACATATTGCCATATTCAATTGCAAAGCAAACTGCGTGCGATGGCTCTGAAGGAGATTTTTCTTCCTTCTTTTTTTTTTTTTTTTATCTGGAATCAAAGAGGTAGGCCCTTTGATAGCTGTAAAGGCAGCCCCTCACTGCCTTTTTAACATGCACAGCCAGGCGCTTTCTCATCTTGTGGGCTCAGTGTTGACAAATAAATGAACTTATTATACACCCCTGTGTTAGCTGCTGGGCCTCTGCCAAGGGGCGATTTATTAAAGGCTACCTCGAGCCAAGAGGAAAGAGCACACAAAGCCCCTCAGCATTACATCACTGCTGTAAGAGCACAACTTTCTATAGAGGGGTAAAAGGACAAAAGCATACGCGGATTTACTGTACGTGTGCAGTGAGTGCAGACTGACAGGCAAGGAGACAGACACCTCAGAGACACAGGCAAGAGACAATGCACCAATTCCTGCATGCTTTAGGATGCACACACACACACACACACACACACACACACACACACACACACACACACACACACACACACACACACACACACACACACACACACACACACACACACACACAGCACAGATGTAGGTTTGTGGGTGAGCTGAGTGGCGGGCAGTGGGCAGCAAGCTGATTTTTCGCACTCAAGACAAGACAGGTCTGTAGCAGAACAAGGACGCGCGCGTGCAGCCGATGCGGGCTGACACTCCGGCCTGGTGGCTGCTGCATGTGGGGGGAAGAATGGCCGTATTTTAGGAGGCCCTCATTGATATTCATGTTGAGGATAAACAGTGTATGTAGCTGAGTGGGGACGCCTGCGATGGAAAGCTCCCTGTGAGCAGCGGCTGGCTGGCCTGGCCTGCACGCCTCTCACCCCCTTCAATGGCCCTTTCTCCTCCCTGTGCCCCTTCGTCTCCATTCCTCCGTGTTCCTACCCCCTGAAACTTCAATCCTCAGGCCTCTGGTCACACAGTCTGCTGCCCTACATGGCCCACTCCTCCTGGGTGGCTGCAATGCACAGTATGCACATTAAACTTGTAAATTAATTAAAGTTGGAAAGTTGAACAACAGCCAAAAGAAGAAGAAAAAAAGCTCTCCTTTTCACCCGCTCCTCTCTTTCCAGAGCTATAAATCAGGGTCTTGTATTCTATACATGCAGCTCTTATTGACCTTGTTTATTAAGGGAGCAGCATTACGAGGACCTAGGGCCTGTTGACTGCTTAAGGCCAAAAACAAACATCATTTTGGGATTGGCATGACAGTATGTTTCACCATTAATGCAACACAGCCTGGTAGTCAAAACAAGTTTGTGGCGAGCTGCTCAGACGGTCCACCTAGTGTAGCTCCTTGAGACGCACAAACAACAACAACTTCCCAACCGGGCTGTGAGGAGTTCCTCCACATGTAACAAGGGGAGAAATCACTGATTAAGAAACAATAACTTGATACTGCTATCTGTCATATTCCATTAGTTCTTGTTCCAGACTGTCACTCTGGAGACAAACACAAAACAAAACTTGGGAGAGTCTGAGTCATGCACCCTGCTCAAACTGTGATTTCAACTCATTTACCAGAAGACAGCATTCCTCCTTAATTGTAGCATCCTGTGACAACTCTCCTCGGTCTTGCACCATCATCTCCACTGTCACAGCTGCAGCCTTGAGGCGCTGGTAACGTCAGTGATGAGGAGCATACAGATTTGGATTAGGTCAAGGGAGGGATGCAGGAGAGTTCACTTTTCTTCACAATGGAAGAGCACAAACCGGTAACTGTATCTGTACCTTGTTTCAAAATTCAAAAACTCCCCCTCCTCTTTCTGTCCGTCTCTCTTTGTGGATGATTTGGACGATTAGCAGCTCAGCAGAAGTAATTAAAAGCCACTCATTAGAAAAAAAAAAAGTTGTGTCCATAGAGAAGGAATAAGACTGAGAGACGCTTTGGTGTCATGACAAAAGCGTTCACATCAAGGTAGCTGACATTTACTTCAAATAACAAATATTGGTCTTTGTGGTTAACGTGACCTCCAAGGAAAACACGTAAGTTTAAAAAGGTTTTGATTTCTAGGCCTTTTTGGTGGGATAACTGCAGCATCCAAAGAAAAACCTCTCTCTTTGTGTTTCTGGTGTGACTCAGCTGGCCACAGTATTTATAGTGTGGTGCTGATTACACCAGCGAGGTGAAAAGGGGGGAGAACTCAGGACATGCCACTCGATGATTCACTCTGTGTGTCACATTTTTGGGAGCATACTGTCAGGAAGCTTCTTGCTGCTTCATCTGTTGACGGTGCAGCCAGACCGGACGTGATTCCTCACATCAGTGGAGCGCGTGGAGGGATGATAATTTGTTGGACGAAGTGGCTAATTTGTTGAGGTTCTGACTCATCAAACATGAAGGGGGTTTTATGTAAACAAACACCAGTAAAGACCTTTTCATTGACCACATCTGAGATGAATCATTCATCTCTAGAATGCCGAGCTGAGCCTGGAGGGGATTCTCCGTGCAGCAGCCACTTGGAGAGGAAGCTACAAGGAGCATTCCTGCCTCTGGACCAGTGAGACTTAACAGCCAAAACGAGAGAGGACTTATGAGTCATTTCAGAATATGTGAGTGGTCACTGCTGCATAGAAATGGGCACGTTTGCCTCCTGAATTTGTGGAACACAACTTGGAAAGCTGTGTGGGATAGAGACAAAATCTAAATTTGTCAGTGTCAGCTTTGGATAGTTTTACTGTGCATTTCTTCATTATTTTGAAATAAAAGCATGCGATCCAACTTTCTTTGGGGTTAGAAGCTGTATGACAAGCTGAACAGTGAAATACTGAATCCAGACACAACTATGTGAAAGTTTAGAAGTGCAGGGTTTATACACACAGTAGTAAAGTAGTAAAGCTCGGCTATGCTGCACAAAAAGAACAAATAGCCTATTCCATGGAAAATCTGTTACAAGTATACAAGAGAGTGAAGCCATGCAGCAAAGCTCGACTCCTCTCAGGTTTGTTACCTAGTGAATCATTAGTTTGTCTCAGAGAAACTAACTTCACACAACCCAAAGACACTTCCACATACCAGAAAAACTGAATCAAATACTGTTCACAGATAAAAGAACAAACACTCGGTTCCTTAAATCACTTGTTATTTACATCCCAACTTGTACAAAAATCGTCATTGTGTCTTCCTGGACAATTGACTCTCTCTTAGACAGCACTGTTGGCCCTGATCCAGAATTTTCTTTTGATCAACTTCTATGACTATTGTCACCATTCCATGCATACCATTACAGAGAGGGCTATTGGAGTTGGTTTAAAAAAATAGACCATAATCCCTGGCAATATGGCGAGAAGACGGAGCTCAATAACCGCAGCAGACAGGTTGGGGTGCATCTGTCTGCCCCATGCACCCCGTCCATTCTCCCACTTTACCTCAATTGAATAATAATAGAAGAGGAAGCTCGGAGTGCTTGGTGTCTGTGTGTAGGAATGGAGGTTCATAATCTCCCTTAATGAGCTTGTTTCTGGGCTATTATCCGGCGGCCTGCCTGAGGGAAGCGCTGGTGTTTCCTATCAAGTGGCCCCGCAGCGCTGACCCTCGCATGGCTCTGCATATGAAATGTAAGGGCCAAGCCTTTTGTCTCCTTTCTCTCAGCCTCTAGCTGAGCCCCTGAGCCATTTGCATAGTCGTGAATGGACCAGCCAATGTTATTAATTAATACAGAGCCAGCCTGCGCCACCTGACAAAATCCCACCGAGTGGCTCGAACGGAACTGTTTCATCAAAAGAGAGGAGCCATTAGGAATGAGAGGCCTTATTCTCCACTTCTCCTCTTCTCTCTCTTGTTCCCTTGAAAACAGAGAGCCACGGTCTTATGCATGTTTTCTTTTTCAGTATAGGGGCAGCAGTGGTGGGAGTAGTGGTGGCTGCTGGCTTGAATGGACTGTATGAAATAGGAAGGCCACAGGTGACCCGTTGTCAACTGTCTTGCAAATGTAAATCCTCCTGAGAGATCTCCTCCTTCTGCTGTGTCTTTACCTTCTCAGCTTCGCTCAGAGGATGTCTCAAGGAGGATTCTCACCAGATAACCCAAAGATTTACGGCTGGGAACGTTCCACAAATGAGGTTTCGAATTCCCAGAGATCTTCAGATGCACCAAATTGTTGACTCACTCACGCTCTCTCTTTCTCTGTCCTGCCCTTACTCTCTGTTTGCCTGGATACAAGTCTGAGGAGAGCATACACAGATAAATGGCCTGTTGCTAATCCAGAGCTATCTCCAGAAAGTCTCTCTTCTAAAACACAATGTCAGGAGGACGACTCCAGGAGGCTCGTAAATTTATTTCCACTGCCTCATTGAAGCAATTAAGGACAAAGTGCAGGCTGAGTCTTTCACAATGTTGCTTTGGGAATAGATCCGATCACTGACACGCTGTCATTCCACACATTAATCCGCTGGCACACAATGAGGGGTGAGCGATGCAGGGTGAGACAGGGAGAGGAAGAGAGCAAGAGATAGTAAGAGAGATTGAAGAAAAGTGAGACAAAGAAAAAGAGAAAAGAGGAATTTCTTCAATATTCTGCAAACATGAACTTTTGCTGCAAACTTTCCTCGCTCTATCATATCGATTGCACAATCAGTGCAGGGGATTCAATCACTTTATGTTGTAAATACCTCTCACCTCCCGCGTATCTGTTCATCTAACTATACACACACTCCTCCGAATGATGTAAGCACAAGGAGCTGTTTCCCATGAGGGGTTGCTGTTAGCATTTCTGTTTGAGACCTGCAGAAAAGGAAGCTGCTGCTGCTGCTGGTGGCAGTGACGGGGGTGACTCACAAAGTGAGAGAGAAAGGATAGCCAAATAACCTTAGTGTAGGTGAAGTAAGTGAGTAATTTTCCTCATTAATGTTAAGACTCAAGGGTGTTAAAGGCTGGTTGAGGTGCTAGTTTCCTTTCAACCTCTGTGACTTGCATGCAGCTCTGAACGAGGTGTCGAAGGTGATGCAAACTGGAGAAACCTGCCCTATCCCCATAGAGAATCTCAACATGGGAAAGCTATCATGTCCTCCAGCTGTAGGGCGGGGTGGCGTGAGAATTTTGGGGGAGGGGGGGCAGATATGAAAACATGACATGCCTTAGAATTGGCAGTGCAAAAACAATACACTCCTCTGGATTTTCACTGACTCCCCTGCTCTCTCCTGCATCTCCTCCGCCTCGACCTAGCCGTCTCTTCAGATCATGTTAAGGGCTGCCTGTCCCTCCCACAACTCGCTGGATGTTTGATCTTGAGGGAACAATTCACCTCAAGAGCAGAAAGACAATGGCCTGCCTGCCTCCACCCCTGTCCATTCCTCTTCTCGACCCTGTGCGACATGGGAATGCCCCTCAACCAGGCAAAATCTGCTTTGAAGTGTTACTGGATGCTCTGGAAGCCACTGATACGCCTCTAAAACGCGGCCACATACCAGCCCGGGAGAAGACAGATGATGGACATCAGACCTAACAGTCTATCCCTGAAATGTCTTCCGTGACACATGCTTTTCTTAGGCAGAATATTTTCCCATCGGATGTAATGCATCTCCCATGAATTACTGTGGGCCGTGACTGGTCCTCAGAACACCTCTGCACAGAGTTGTTGCCGCATGTTATTGAGCGAGAGCTTTGATACAGTTCTGAAAGAAGAATGTGCAGATAAAGATATTTTGCAACATGAGAAAGTATGTTGATGCAAGCCATTATCGCTTGGTTTGACTTGGCAGCTTATCCATGATCAGTGTCACTTGCAACACCAATAAGAAAAAAAAGAAGAAAAAGATATGATATCAACATGACGTTGTGCTCTGTACGCTCATCCTTTGGATTCGTTTTTCCAATTAAACATCACAATTCATCAGGACAAACAACTGTTAATAACACAGCACTTGTGTCCAACATCAGCTCCTATTGTGTCCTACCTGTGGCACAGAGGGCGATAAAGGTCTGGACATGTTTGCGTATAAGTGCCAGCTTATCCTCGGGCAGCGGCAGCCTCCTCACAATGTGCTCAATGAAGTCGTTCGGCGTCACTGCTGCCAAGTTCCACTTCAACTTCCCCAACACCACCAGTTCCCATTCCTGGAGAAAGAGAGAGAGAGAGAAGAGAGTAGAGAGAGATGGCCGAAAATGAGAAAGACTGAGGGTGTGTTTTTCAGCGACACAAAGTACAACCACATATCTACGTTTACAGTTTACACTCAGCTACAACACTGCTGCTTTGCTGCAGTAGTTCAGCCAGTTACACTGCAGCCTAAAGTGTGTGAATGTGACGCTGTGGGCCCCTGGCCCCGTACAGTGGCGAGTGTGTGGAGGTTAAGCATTATTGTTATTACATTAGTCTCTGCTTGGCCGAGCCTGGGACAGAGAAACACCAGCAGCGCCACCAACCCAGGTGACCTCACAACACTGTCTCCCACCCCGTCTGTCTGTCTGGCATCTGGGGACTTTCCTAAAGAGGCCCACCAGAGGTTCTACTGTGTGTGTGTGTGTGTGTGTGTGTGTGTGTGTGTGTGTGTGTGTGTGTGTATAGAGTGAAAATGGATAGGAAGGCTGGTCCTGTTGAACAGGATCAGCAATAACTCTGTGCTATCTTACAAAGTTAAACAGTATTTCATCCCTTATCTCGATCTATCTTTCATTTAAACTATAAAAAGTCTTCACTGTATGTCAAAAATGTGATTATTTTCTTTATTGCTGCCAATTCTGTTAATGCCCTTTGCTACTTAAAAATAAGTTCAGCCTCTAAGCCTAAATTACGCTTCGCATAAACAAGTGTCAAGTGTCAAATATAGGTAGAGACTTTTAAATCATGTACAGCATATTTGTGGCTCAGAGGAAACACACTCATTTGAGGTGAAAAGCTTTAAATCACACATTACTCTGTAATATCAGATTTGCCAGAATGAACTGCTCTCATCTTCACAAATCATTTTAACGTGGATGTCTTGGGAAAATGTGATGACACACGCAAGCCTAGATGAGTGTCTGTGTAATGTGGGTGGATCACTAGGTGTGGTGTTCTCTTCTCTTAGAGTGTATTGTTACTTTCACTTCCTAGAGGAGGTGATTAACGGAAGAGTTGGTGACTAATTTGGGAAAAAATTTCGTGGTTTGGTTCCGGACTGTAGCCTTGTGACTAGGACTATGGATACTCTTCATTTTCCCCTTCAGAAAGAGCGAGAGAGAGAGAGACCACATGGACTCAGTCATGAGACAATTCAACATGGCTGCCGCTGACCCTGCTACCAGCCTGCAATTTTCTAATCAAAGTGACCTTTTTCAGCCTTGGAATGCTTTCTGATCTCCTTGATGTAAGGGACGTGGATGCAAGGGAGGAAAAGGCTTTTTAAACAAGGATTTTGTACTTTATTCCCACAATTACTGACATGAGAGTAAATATGAAAATAAAAGCCCTTTTGAATTGAAGGTGAAAGACATCTTCCTCTAAGGTAACAACATTGTTTGAAATGGTATAACCGGTATCTCATAGATTCAATTATTTGATCATATGCAAATCATAATGCCCAGCGGTGGTTTGTTGATTGTGGCTGCTCTTATGCAACATGGCTGCCTCCTGCTCTCAAAAGCCTTTTCCATCAGTGCCAGCGAGCAAAGATTCGAGCCTGCAGCAAGGGCTGTGACAAACCTTGCAACACAGGCTCTATGCTAACATAGTGGCAGGCAGGCACCCACTTCCTTCTGCTACTGCCTTCCTCTGGTCACACCTTCTTTGTAACAGTGCGGTTCTCTTTACAAGAAATTGTTACCAAAGATGAGGACAAAAAAACGATCACATGCCCTGAGCAGCTGATCTCTGTTTCCTGTATCTGCATGTCAGCCAAAATACCGCCTTATACAGAAACACTGAGAAGAGGCCTCAGCAAACCAGTTCAAGTACTGAGGGCTTTGTCTTCAAACTGAACATAAAGGTAGGACGCACTCATGTTTTCTGGCTAAGTGCAGCACCAGGCTACAAACTCTTTTACATGACTCCACCTCAGACTGACAGTGCCGCACTTTTTCTTTTTTAATGCACATTCTGTTTACTTGTCAAACCTACGACCATAACACGCTGACCATTGAAACCTTCGCTGGAGAGAGAGGGGAAATTAAATCTGACACAACATTCTCAAGCAGAAATACATTCCAGAAAATTATCAGAAGCCAACAAAACCAACAGCAGCTCGTCAGGAACCTGAATAAACTGCAGCAATCACCCAGCGGGTAGAGCCGCCAGTCAGGCAGCGAGGCAGGCCTACAAACATCAGCCACGTCTGAATCATAATATGTGGCCTCTTTCACAACATGGGTGGGATTGGCTGTTGTTTACTAAGGAATGTTTATGTAGCACCACAGAGCAGTGGGGAAATACTTATCTGATGTGAAACTGAGTTAATTAATTGGTTTGCGCTGGTGAAAGCAGCTGGTGTTATCAGGCCAAAGTGGCCTTATCAAATAAATAGGACACAGAGGACTGACATTTTTGTTGCTCTAAAAGACACACAATCCACCCAGCATCATCAGCTTCATATATATGTATATACAGATGTAACATTTGTACTGTGAGCTACATTTGTGCATTGAAAAATGTGAGAATTGGAACTAGTGCAGCATGACATAATATCAGATATGTGTGCATCCATGGTTATTTTTGGATGAAAGCTGAACTGTAAAAGGCTAACTTGAATTTCTCTGTGTCTCTCCCTCTCTAGCTGACAGGAACAGAGTCAGAACTTTGGCTGGAGTTCAAGCTGACCTCGTTGCTCTGTGCAAATATCTGCCACTAGATGGCGATGGAGACCATTACACAGACTGGATGAATAAATACTGTAAAGCCCAGAGGGTCTTGTACAGTAAAGTGAGCCCTTGTGGAACAATTCACTGTGGAGCTTTTGCTTTTCATGGACCTTTGATGACGGCACAGTCCACAGTGGAGACTGGACAACAGATTCAGTGAAATGAGAACAGCTCTGGTGTTTAGTATGGGATGTTTTGAGTTGAATGGCTAAAATGAACATGTTTTTAAACAACTGCAATAAAAACATAGTTTCTAAAAGTAAACATGATGTAGAAAAAAAAAATGGCAAACGTGTGTCATGAAACCATGTTTGTCTTCAACCAGCTGGTGATGACAGCATGAATCCTCAGAGGTATCACTGTGAATTTTGCAAAATGTGTTGAACCAAATGTTGCTTACCAGCAGCTCTTGTGGTCTGATGGAGTTATCTGTGTAGATGCAAAGCTTCTCTGCAGTTAATGGACGAGTCTCTTTCAGTTTGGATGCAAGAAACATGCAGACTGCTCCCAGCAGCTGCAGGTTACACTTTTTGGTGGGTACCACGGCTAAAAATCTGTCTAAGTAGTTCATGGCCAAGGGAAAAACTTCTTCCTCGCACTTCTGCTCCTCACAAACCTGAATAAAGAGACAGCAGACAATGCAGCAATGTTCAGCATTTGGAATCAGTAACCCACCCTGCAGTGACCTGGCTTATATTCCAGCACTTGAAATGTATATAAAACTTTTATGAGATAACGAAACAAAAGTCTAATGACATAAAGAGCACATATAAATTCAGTGACACACATAGTTGGGGCCAGGCCAAGAATTTGCGCCCAGCCCTAATCGGTTGCGACATCATAAATTAATTCGAAATAGATTATTTTACAAAGAATGAAATAAGTCTCAGACACAAACTGTCAATAGAGTCACATTCCTGCAGTTCATTGACTAAGAAATGAATTCAAGTCACAATCAGCCGAGCCAAAAAACACCCCGACAGCGCTGCACACGGAAACACACTTTTTTTCATTCGTCATATTTTCATAAAATAATTAAAAATACAAATAAATTATCTAGACCGTTTTTTTTCGCATCATAATGTTCGGGGGGGCCTTCCACATCATACCCGACAATTCGGATCCAAATCCATGCACGATAAATATGAATAAAATGTCAAAATAAAAGCCAAGTAGCAAGAGGTTGGTATGGAGTGCGTCACCGCCGACCCGATATGTTTATTTCAAAAATTAATTAAAAATCTCCGGTGGGTGTGAGCCTGACAATATTTACATGAAAATAAAGCTGAAAGCCTCAGGTTTGTTTACATGTGGATGTTGATCAGAAATATTTGACAAAGTGACGAAAATCGAACATAATTCCAGAGTGAGGCATTGCGACGGGGGGAAGACCAAAAGGACAGATAAGGCCCTCGCCCCTTCCGACATTTAAAATAGATACCTCAAGTATTTGCAACGCTTTTTGTCATCATTTCTATATTACACGGACACCCAAGAGCCTCCTCTGTCAATGCCGATGGGGTTTAACCGCTGTTATTGCGTTTATGACACTGTAAAGTCCTCTTTAAAGCACAAGCGCTCCTGTAAAAACCAACATGGCGATAGAACAGCGCACAGCAGCATTGCATTGGGGAGTGCATACGTGTGCATGGAAATATTCAGGCTATCTAAAATAATAACATTAAAGAATCAACAGGCAGCTTTGTACAGGCACCATGTGAGGCATAGGAAAGAAATTCTCCGGTGTCACAGATATCAAAGCTCGCAGTTTCGTAAACGCAGTCTTCATGACCGGACTTTAAAAATGGTAAGAAATGACAGAAATCGACACATTTGGTTAATATGAGGGATAAGCAGTCGGAAATGAGAGCTGTGAGTCTGATCTACAGTCCGTAAATTGCAAACAGAGCTCAGTAAAGCAGCAATGAAACAAATCAGGAGGCTTTAAAGTCGAGCACGGAAATAATAAGACTTGTCAGCACTCGGTGTTTCGATATACCTCCAACATCCAAGTAGCGACCATCCTCCTCATAAACGGTTGAATATCTTTCTGGACGCCTTTGAAATAGGAATATTGGGGTAGAAATCTCTCCTCTATAGTCAACAAGCTCTGCAGGACTCTGTCATCGCACAGGAGGTTCGGATCGGGACGAGCTCGTATGATGGTGTCCATTTCGAGGCAGAGCAGCTCCATGGTGCTGGTGCTTTCACTTAAGTAAAAAAAGTAGGATTTCTCTCTCGAAACCGTAAAAGCAGTGTTGCAGAGCAAAAATGCAAAAGGATGGCAGGGAAAGTCTATTAGAGGCATAAAAAGTGAGACTGCAGGGGCTCCGTAAGAGTAGTCCTGCCTCTCCTTGTTGAGAACTTTTTCCTCTCTCCCCACAGTGCGCCTCTACTTTCATCCGCCTGGCCAGATCAGGCGCATTTCAAGCCTGCCCTGCATACGCCACTGACGCAATTCACTTCATTAGCCTACCTCTGTATAGACACAACATGCTATACTCCTGCCTCTTTCTTCTATTCTGGCATGCAAGACAACTTTCTGCAAACTTGTTTCATTTTAAAATTTAACAAGCTGACACTTTCCCAAAGGTAGATTCACAACAATGGGTAAAGGTGCAGAATCGATCCATCTAAAGTCGAGTTTTTTTTTTTTTTTTTTTTTTTTTTTTTTTTTTACACATTTCCTGAGTGATTTGAGTCGAAACAAACCAATTATATAAAGGATATTTCAAAATATTTGAGTGATTAATGCTAAAGGAGAGCAGGTTGTCAGGTAGCCTAAAAGAAATGCTTGTATGTTTTGGTGATGTATTTTCTTTATGTTGGTGCTTTGTTGCCTTAAGATGATGATTAAGTGATATTGTCACATAACCCATCTTATATATATCTCATAATCTATCTATCTTATTCATTGTTGCATTCTAAATACACATATTACACAGCCCACACCATCAAAAGACTTCAAGAACCCAACTTTACTTCCTAAAGTGCAGCAAGTGCCCCCTTGTGAAAGTAATTTGAATATTAATTTGGATTAGAGAGAAAGAGAAAACTGAAGAAAGCGACTAATTCGTATTGATTTGTGCTTAAACCAACTTGTCTGTCAGTTTTTTTCAAATGGACTCAGTGAACCTCCGGGCTGAGGATGACGCATTTAGAGACTGTACGTATGTGGCCATAAACACTGCATGTTAACTTACAGAGGCATATGCGCGCGCACACAGACACACACAGACACACACAGACACACACAGACACACACACACACACACACACACACACACACACACACGGTCTTACGAACTATTTTTTTGCAGCCACAATCTTCTTGTGGTTTAAGAGATAGCTTTCTAGGAAATTTGAAGAAGCGTTGAATTTTTTTTTTTTGCATAATCTTCTCTTAAAGATAACACAAAGATGAGTCCTTGTCTTTGTTCAGCCCAAATAATATCAACCAATTCACCAATTCCTGCTATAAATCACTATTTTTTTAATTAGACTTCTGTAATAATTTACATGGAAAAACAAGCAGGTGGAAACGGAGCTGAGAGTGTAAGTCAATGAGCAGATAATTAAAAAATGACTGCCAAATGATTTAGCTTCACATACAGTCACAAAGAGAATCTGCATGGGTAAATATGCTAATCCCTCTCCTATTCTTAGTCAACTTCAAAGAGTGAGCTTTGAATAAAACAAGACTTCAGTGCATCAGGGGAAGACTGGGGACTGTAAAGTCCTCACAGCTTTAGAGCTGTTAATTTCCATCCGAAGCTTGTTGGCTATATAGCAATGCTTGTGAGAAAAGTGGGGGAAATGTCTCTTTAAAGTTTTTTTTTTCCAGTCTAAGTTGTTTCCTCCTCCTTGTGTCTCTATTCGCATAGCCAATAGTTCCCCTGCACTCGTGCGATTGTTACTGGGCAGACTTCTATACCTCTCTCTCTCTCTCTCTTTCTCTCTCTCTCTCTTTCTGCTTCCACTGCTTTGGTCATTTATCAGTCTCTCGCCTTAATGGGTGTCGCTGCAGCTTAAACAGTCGATCTGACTCCCACATCAATGTCTTGAGTGGCATCATGACTGAAGTTTAATGAATTCTTCTTCGTGACGCTGCGACTCAAAACTTAAGAGAAGAGAGAAACTTTGCGTCTGGAGCGACACATTTCTGCTGCGCTCTTAACTGTTGCAGATCATTTTAAAGAAGCAAGTGTCAGTATGTTGAAATGAGATCAGCCTACTGATATCAACAAGAGTCGAGACTCATCGATCAAGAAAATAAATCAAACTTTGAATTCAGAACAAGAAAAAAATCGAAATGATCATTATTATTTGCAATTTCTCTCTGTTTAAAACTGAATTTCTACACAACACAGTGGATTAAACTAATAATCCAGTGATTCTTTGATTTTAATGAAGGCAGCAAAACGTCTAGAAATCTCTTTGGCTATTGGCTTTAAATGATCATATTTCTGCTTTAAATGATGATATTTCTACTTTAATACATAGTGGACTGAGATGGAAAAAAACTGAAAGTAATCAAAACTAAGAGCTCTGCTGTTTCTGATAAAACTGAAACACTTCACAGAGTTCAATGAAGTCAGACAGAATCAAATGTGTCTAAACGAGCGGAGAGGCAGGTGCTCCCAAACTCTCCAACACAGCCAACAGCATCAGGTGCCTCCAGCTCACCAGAATGCGCAATTACGCATCCCAGCGCCACAAGGCACATCTTTTAACCACAAGCTCACGCCAGTAAGCATTTTAATGTTAAACAAACAAACAAAAACAAAATACTCAGCTCTATTCAACATCATCATCAGCATGCACTGCAAAACGCCCACATAGAGAGATACAGACAATCTAAAAAAGTGACCAAAATGAGAGACAGGTGAAAAAGCAATATATGTATTCACCAGTTTTAAGATGTTTTTAAAATCAAGAACCATCTTAAACTAAGGATGATAATACAGCAAAGAAACGTATCAAAAAACCTTCACTGAACAAGTCACATCTCAATCTCCCTTTGTCAAACATATGAATAAAACAACCTGTCAGGACTCACTGCTGCATTAACACACTTGTCAGAAGTGTTTTTTTTTTTTCTGCAGCCCTGCAGCGGAACAGTGACGCCAGCGGCTCCTCAGAGTGAGATCAGAGGCAGCAGCAGCAGCAGCAGCAGCAGCAGCGCATTTGTCCCCGGAAGCAATCAATTACCATATCAGAATAAAAACGGAACACACCCCACCGGTTAGAAACGTTTACAAGTTATGACCCTACACAGTCAAAGGTGTAATAGTGAGAGGGGAGCGGTCAATACTGAAGTCTGAAAAGTTTGGTGAAATTCCGGCTCTGCACACTGCAAGAAATATCCGCCGGGAGAAATGATTTTATACGGTTTCAGGTTTTGAAATCTTCCTTTTTTTTGTTAGTAAAAGTTGAGAAAAATGAGCAAGAGATCATGAGACAAGTGCACTTGTTCGCAGCTTCTCAAATGGAACTATTTTCTAGAAACCAGTGGAGTTATTTGACTTTATTATACATTACTTTAATGGCAGATTATTCTAGAAAATTCCCGAAATAAAAGCCCTGAAAACAAGCACCATTATTAACCCATACTGGTCGATTTTTTCCGCTTTGTTTTTAATAAAAAAAAAGAAAAAAAAAAGAGGTGCATAACAGTAGCTGAGGGTGGTCACTTTTTACAGTGATGACCGAGCAGTGACTCATCATCACCGCACCTTTCACAGTTCAAATCACCGTTACAACCACCAGAGTCGGGCAGGCCACACCCAGCTGATGAGAGAGCCTCTCTCTGCTTTTACCGACACCAACATGGGAATCATGACGCTGAGAAAAAATGTCCCACATGAGACATGAAAAGTGTCGGAGGGGAATTTGTCAGACTCCTGTTGAGCTAGAAACAGTCGAGAAATGACAGGAGCTCAGGTCTGACTAAGCTGTTGGTTTGGAGGTAAAACAAGTCAAACAGCTTTTTCAAATCAAACCTGTGAAGTTTATTTTCTATGAATCAATCAGGCATCTTGTTGATGTCCAAGCACTGAGAAACAGGAGATACATTCATCATTTTATTCCTAAAATTAATGCACAATTAATATATTTTACGTTATAATTTTATAAATACTAAATCTTAAAATGTCTGGACTAAAAGAGCAGTAGTCATGTAGAGCAGATTTTCTGATTCTTCAATTTGGCTTCACATTCATCAACCTAAAAGTGAAACTAAAATGAACCAGACAATGTAACTTTTTTTCTTTTCAAACAAAGCTTTTCCATACTGTAGCTAAACTAGTTTAAATAGATAAGATCTATTCAGCTATGTGAACAGAAAATACCTCAAACACAATCTAAAAACAACACACCTGCACCAGCAGGTCAGCAACTGCCAGGGAGAGAATACACTTCTTTTTTACAATACAATAAAATGAAATAACACAGGATTAAATTAAAATATTACTTGTATGTTATTATAAACATGTCCTAACTCATCATAATGTTTCTTTTAGGCATTCAAAGAAACAGAAATATGAAAGAAATTTGATGGAACAAAGAAACTTGGTGGATTTATGTGAAATTCCACAAGTCTATTTAGTTTGAATTATGCATTAATTGTTTAGATACCCGTGTTTAAACTGTTTATATATATTATGATCATTTTTATCACAATTGATATTAAGAATAATTTTTGGAAGATTTTTGATGAAGGTATTAACACTCCAACTATTAAAAATTATTGTTGAATGGCTGAAGAACTGACTGATTTACTGAAATTAATTCAGAAATTTAATTATTTTGAAGAAAATAACATGAATAAAACGAAACATTTAATTCTTAAAATTCAAATGTGCTCATTTCTTAATTTTCTGAATGACAAACCTATTGGATATCTTTTCTGTTTAGATTCTATTAACATATAACATGAATTAGTATTGCATTAAAAATAGAGCACACATGGAGTAATGTTCAGTAAGGGGGAGATAATAGGAGGGACAGCAGATTTAATGTATTAATGATTGAAATATTCACTTCACAATTATGTCTTCATGTGTACAATCATAACAGAAGTGTTTTCATTGGAAGAGGAAAAAGCAGTTTAACAGGGAAACAGTTTATTACAACAGTCAAGCAGCAGGTGAAACAGCCCTGACACGAGCATCCAGCAGCCTCCTCCCTGCTTCAGCTTACTACACCTCTCCAGTCGCTTCCTGCCATGTGAATTAAGCAAAGGATACAGAAGAAGAGAGCAACATCCAACAGCAGCAACACACTCTGACCATGGTTTTTAGGCAACTTTATAACAAGTCCAAATGTAACAAAAATCTAAATTCACAAACAAGATAATCATTTTCAGATGTTGCACATGCTTCCAGTTTCATCTCGAAAAAGCACCATGTGATAGCTACTGATGAATCACGATTTAAGTCACATCTAAACATCACTCATACATGTGTATCATTTGTTTATCAAACTCACATTTCCCCATTTCTGCTGTATTTTTGCTGTGGTTGAATAACTGCAGATGTGTGCGCCAGACAACAACAATACAGAGAAAACTTACTCATCCATGATAAAAAAAACACCAGACTTCATGCAAAACGTCACAGGAAAAACTGAGCTCCAACTGAACGGTTTAAAACATCACAAACAGTCAATTGGTAAAATGTAGAAATTTAATATTAAAGAAAAAAAATGTGCATGTTGTGTCACATAATACTTCAGAACCTCCAGCTGCAACTCACTGATCCATGAAGTGCTCGAGCGTTACTTTTCCTAGCCTAAAATTTTAAATGATTTAATCAGAATCTACATGACCAGGCATCCTGGATGAGGCTTAAACCAATTACATGCAGAATAGCTCCCAGCTCCCACAGATCGGTCAAACACTGCTGTTTCATCATCACAGGATAGACTCAGGCTTTTTTCCCCAGTTCAACTCCCAGAAAGACACACAATCACACGAACAAGTAAGAGAACCTTTGTCAGTCACCTTTCGATGACGTGAGCTTCTTGTGCATCAGCAGAGCTCCCACCTGATCCTCAGTATCTGACCAGAAACCAGTTGACATATTCAATCAGTTGCCAAATCACCATGAAGGAATCTTTAACTTTTACCTGCCGATCCCCTTTTTTAATGTGAGTATTTCCAGCGGTTTAGTGAAGCTCGTCCCTGACATCTCCGCTAACCACCTGTGGGATTTCTCCCCTCCATGACTGATGTTACAACAATGCAGCTTTGGCACTGAGCTCTTACCCTGCAGACTTCCCTCAGACTCCCTCAGAAATTCTTTATGCAAACATGTCCTCCCGAATTCTTTGAGACATGCCCTTATCTCATTAACTGAGAAAAAAACAAGCGGGAGCAAAAAAGAAAACATGAGGAACAAAGTCCTAATTGTCGTCTTCTGATGTCTTTGGGACAAGATGTTGACTGCGGGATGCTGGGGAGAGGTGAAAGCCCTCTCTGTTGAAAAGCAGACATCCGCCTCAGGTAAGATACCTTTCAGAGCCTCTGTCAAACTGCATCCGCTGAGAGCGTGGTGGTGCAACGGTCTTCACAGGCATTCGGCTGCTGTCAGCGGCGGCCAGGATCATGGACTGTATTGTGAATATGTGTGGGTGATCAACCCTCATTAATTTAGCGAACAAAACATTATTATTTACAGCATCACATTGATAGAACAGCAATTACAGGGAGCACAAAGCCTCCGCAGGACGTGTTTATGAAACTACAAAGTTTTGTAAAGATGCACTCACTGCATTCGCTGCAAGCAAAGGACGATGAAGAATTCAGCTTTGCTTTAGTAAGTTCTTCATCAGAAGTCAAGTTAAAAGTTGCACCTGCTGCTTCTGAGGCAGAGAAGAACTATCTCAAACCGTTATAGAAACAGCAGTGGGTATCTATGTGGTCCACTGTGTAAATAACTTAACTTAGGATGAACGTGTCTCTTCTTCATTTTAATAGAAGAAAGACAAATGTCTAAACAACACTGCAGATCGCTCGTTTTATTCATAAAACACCACAGCTCAGTGTCTCTATACTGTACACTGTACTAATAACAGGCTAAACTGTTTAGTAAAGTGGAGTCATCATTTCTGGTTATCAATCACAAACTCAATAAATCACTGACTCCTCAGGTAAACACTGTTGACTTCTTGCTGCTTCACATCATATGTTGTCTGAGCTGCTGCCTGGTGTTTTGGAGATTACTGCCAAAGACAACACATTGACCATAAATGCCTCTGTGGCCAATGAGTAAGTGTGGCGGCGGGGAACAACAGTTGTTGAGGGAATTATTTTCTGTTCCCTCCTCCTGCTTAAACCTCCCTCATCTGAGGATTTGAATCAGTAATACTCTCATCACATGTGGCTGCCTTCATCTTTGCCTCCTCCTCTAAAGCTCTGAGACAAAGTAACAGCCAATTAACAACGTGATTGTGTATCTTGGTGTCGTTACTGTTTTGCACTCAACGTTGCTTTTCACCATGTTGCAGGTGCCTATGGGAAAATGGACTGAAATCATTTGTGCGCTTTGCTCCTGGTTGCCACAGAACAAAAGGTCCAAACCTCCGACCATAGTATCATTTTTTCTCAACAAAGACGATGTCCATCTTTTCACACACAATCAGCCGTTCAGGAGAGCTGAAATGCAAAGTGAAAGCATCATTAATAACTAAAAGCAGCCTTGTACCACATCTCAATCCATCACAGAAGTTAGCGTCAGCTTGTTGAGAGACAGATGAGCTTCTCCACAGGGTGTGTGTCGTGGAAGGTGTGCCACTGGAACAATAGGGTCTGGCAGCTCTGGCCAAACCTTCAGTTAACACAAGAAACGCACCGTCTGGTATTCATTTACCTTTCTTCTACCCCCCGCCCCATTCCTTCATCCCTGCCTTCCTCCCTGCTTCCATCCCGACCCTCTCTCACATGCTTGACCCTGTCTTTTGAACTCCAACAACCTTTCATGCGGTCATCAAATCTGGGGCCAAATGAGCAAGATAGAGAGGTGGGACCTGCTAAATAATGTCAATATTTCCTTGCCCTAACAGAGAATAAACTGCTTTCTTTTCTGTTTCTCACACTTTTTTTCTCCACATAAAAGCAACAGTGAAGGCTGCCCCGGTCCACACACAGCAGTGCAGAGTGGCTCAGCTGCTGCTGCTGTCTCTTCCCCTCCAGCTCCTCCAGGATTTTCCCATGTTCATATCACTAGCCCTTGACTTTGTCACTCATGCAACAGCTGCTTGCTGATACCACACCACAGTTCCAGCCTATTGCACTCCCTTCTTTCACTACATACACCAGGAACAAAGACAATGTTAATCCAGCTGAGTCCTTGGTGCAGAATACAAGGACTAGCAGAGAGGCAAGACAATAACTACAATTTTTCCTAAAAAAACTTGTTTGAAAATTGCGTCTGTTGGTGCTCAGGGAGGATCAACATCCTGAGGATGTCCACGAGGGATCACAACAAGCTCAGACTAAAACACAAGGGACTTGAGGTCAAATAGATCTCACAGCTTATCAATAAAGCTCACTGGCATTGGAATAGAGCCACCAATCAGAGAAATGAACTAATCTCATCACCCACAACTTATTACACACTGTCATTACAGCCACGCAGAGGGATAGCAGACATATGAGAAACATAGCTGCACAGTACACAGCATGCAGAGTGACTGAGCCGCTGGCAGTTTTCATAGAGTACCCCAACAAGTCAAGCCTTTCATATAAATCCATCTATGTGTCATATGCTCTCCCAATAATGAACAAAAGAAAAATGTATTGCAGTCTTTCAAACAGACAGAGAGATATGCAAACATAAAAAAGTTAACCATATAGGTCCCAAAATAACCCAAGCCATTAAAAATAAACCCCAAAACCAAACATGCCGAACACCTGAACATATACAGCCTCTCACACATGCAACAAGTGGTGCTACTGTTGCCCTTGTTTCTGTATCTCTCCTGCAGATGGTAACAGATGGTACATTCAGTCGGATGTTAAAGCATACGGTGCAGAGATGAGAACAAGATTACTTCTATGATCATAGAGGGTTCCCCTCCTGCATCAGGTGCTCACCTATTTCTTGCCACTAATTATAACACAAAGTGCTCTGCTTTGGGATGAGGAGCTTAATAAAGAAATCACACGTGTGTCAGAGGGAAGGGAGGATGCACGTGCAGCGACAGAAACACCTGATCAGAATAACACAAAAAATGATACGTGTTCACATAGAAAAGCAAAGAAAACACATGCACACCAACCCAAACACAGACACCCCCAGAGTATCTGATCTTCTCAGTGATCAGTGATAGAGACAAATGAGGGGGGCCCACCACAGTGGCTCCCCTGGCAGGCATGTAGCTTTATTACAGCACCACACATGAATGTGCACCATCCTCCCCACCACTCTGGATCAGGCTGCAATAATCTGATCCTTTTGGGAAACTGAGGTGTTGGACTGTAATTTATAGGCCGTATCTTTCAAGTCTTTCCCTCGGCTCCGCTGGTGGCGTCAGCCCCTGAGCCACTGTGTGTGTTTAATGGCTACATGTGTCGCTCCCTATCTCGCTCTCTGAGTGGCACAAAGGTAAAGGGAAGCTTAACAGCCTGGGAAAAAGTTGAACAGTGTGAAATTACCTTGATCCAAAGATTCCTGCCGCATACCAGCCCAATGAACCCATAACAGAGCAGGCACTCAGTCAGAGAGCCTTGCCTGCAGGGAACAGCTGAGACATTACAGAGGGAGAGAGAGGGAGGGGAGTGGGGGGGTATAGGGAGGTGAAAGAAAGATAAATGGTAGCAGGAAAGAGGCCCACCTCTAGTAATCTCCAGTCTACAGTCAGTGGTAGGGGTCAGAGTATCTCTATCTAATGTACATCCTATGATAATGCTGGACAACTGGTAGGTGGGGTACCACTGACTAGTGAAGTCAGATTTCGCACCGAGAGGCACTTTTGGGGAAATCTAGGGGGAGCAGCTGTGGAGCTGTGTGATGTTGACAAAATATTGTGGAAAAATGAGATGAAAATGCTTTTGTCATGTTAAATGTGGATTTCAGATGTGTCACGTTCATGAAGCAACATTTATGCATTTTTTTGGGGGGGGGGGGGGGGGGGAGGTGGGTAATGGGGGGATAAAGCAGCTCAATCTGAAACTGTAAAACTGCAATTGACTTTTATTTCAAATAAAAAGCTTAAAGACACATAAACATTCTGCAAACAAACAAGGCAGGGCTCTGTGATGGGAAAGCATTTCAAAGAGTTTATTTAGATGGATTTAGATGCTTGTTGACCTACTTGCCTTGGCCAGAGAGTCATGCTTTGATGCCCTGGTAAAAGCATGTAGGGCTAAAATGTGATGGTAAATCATCTACAGTAAAAAGAGGCTCTGAATAAGTTTCACTTCACAAACCTGAACCTTGCTGTGAAAAGAATAACTCTCACTTTTTACTTTATTTACTGCTGTTCCTAAATATTGGACATTTTTATTTTCTTTACCAAAGAACAAATTGAAATTTTTGAAAAGTTCTGTAGCTGAAATTTAATTCCAGTTTCAGGCAAATCTTTCCAGCGTGAAATCAGTGAACTTATATGTTACTGGTTTCTTAAAACAACACACTCTTGCAACGGTTACAGCATTATTAGCTCTTAATTATATTTTGCTCATGCTCAATTAAATGACAGTTTTATTAACTCTGCTATTAATAAATGTAGACAATAAAGAAACACAGGGACACAGTCCGGCTTCAGGCTGTTATCAGTCATGTAAATGTGTTTGGGATCAATACGGATGATTATGTTCACTTTACTGACATATTCATCTGCATATTATTAAAGGTGCTAAATGTTAGGTTTTGCTATTGCTACATCACCAACGTAAACATTAACAGCTGCTTACGTTGTGAGTTCAGCATCAAACTTCATTCACTCCTTCTCTTTGCCATTGGTTGCTTTCCCTCTGGACAGTGCGACTTCTTCATCCTCTCATGTTGGACTGAGGGCACACTGGTGACTACAGTCACTCACTATCGCCTCTTGAGGTACAAAGAGGTACGACGAGGCAGGCCAGGGATAGCTGGTTAGCATGCTATCTTCAGTAGCTATCTCTGCAACACAATACATAGATGTCTTTTGACATAAAATCAAAGCAACTATTTCTTTACATTCTCTGGAGAATTTTAGTTAATTTGTCAATGTTTTAAACGAAGATACTTAAACATCGCTCCTTTCTAGATTCTTTTTCTAATAATTTGTAAATTGATTATTTTATTAAAATGACAGTTAATTTCTATCTTCTATACAAAATAAGGAACCAACAAATATATAAAGCAACAAGTCAAATAAAAACAAACAAAATAAAAAATGATTGCATTAAAAGAAATTCTGTTCTGTTCTGACACTGGGTTTGTTTGTGAAATAACGACAGTCACAGCTCTATATATAGTCATATGAATGGTAACAGAGGGAGGTTGATGTGACTGTTGCCTCTGTCTCAGACACAACAATCAAGGGATAAAGTTTGTGTTGGCAGAGGACTGAAACAATCCTGCTTTCTTGCTTTCTGTCACTGTTTTTATATATTTATAGACACTATCCAAATAAAGCTAATCTCATGCTTTCTGATATGGCAGTGAAATACCAGAATAACTTATTAGACAGGAGGCTAACCTGCAATCTGTGCACGGCAAAAAATCTCTTTTATTTGGTTTTTCTTTGTTTTGAAAAAAACAAAACAACCAAAAGTTGAGTCTCTGTTGATTTGTAGAGGAAATCCCCACTTCTAAAAGGGGAACGACTTGGTGAGTAACTCCAACTCACATTCAGCACTTACTGTATCTTTATTGTACATCAGTGCCAGGAAGGTGGCTGAGATGAAACAATTCCTGGGTTGATTTTAAAGAAAATATAAGTTAAATACGACAATGAAAACAGCATCAATTAATGCTTTCTTTTTCTTTTGGTCCTTGGAAATATATCCAAGAAAATAGTTTTTACAGCTATTAAAAGTATTGAAAACGAATTAAAAAGTATGATAAGATATGATTAAATACACTGATACATCTATTAAAACATTGTGGATTTTTTTGTTGTGCCTCTAACTCTGAGGGGATTCCACTCTTGTAAATGACACATCAACCCCAATGAACAAGATGAGAGAATAACTATAACTTGACTAATCAAAACAACCATGACAGCTGGAGGTGGTGAACCCGTTTCAGGGTTAATTCAGAAACGATCGGTTCCTGTGTTTGTTCATTGCACCTGTTTGTTTGTGCCAGCTTGTGATGAGAGTTTTCTTATCAAAATATCTGCAGAGCCTCTGCACACATGCGCGCTCTCTCTCTCTCTCTGGGTTGGAAAGTGTGACATTTGTTCATACCCAATTAGAGAAACCTGCTACAACTGTACTGATTCTGACAGTGCCGGATATGAGCAAAGATGCACTTTGAGCCACATCTAGAGCAATGTAACCTGAGCGGTGATGGGGAGTGTGCCATCACTTTAATCAGGTGCAACTCTTATGCTGCAGAACTGTGAAGCATCATCACATTGCTCTTTGACAGCTGTTGTATGTGCATAACCATAAACATGTCTATATGTTAAGGGTGCACACACCCTTTCTGTCTCACAGATACACACACACACACACACACTGTTGCAAAAAATAGTTCAGTTTTTACACAATGTGTCACCTTTAAAGTCACAATGACCTTTGTCCTTGGTCCGCACATGGACGTCCCTTCAGAGCTGGTTTATCAATGAGAATCAATCCGTGTTTGTAAAGAGCACATTGATATTTTGATGAGGTCAGTTCAAGAGACTCAAGAAATCCACAAACTTGACACGATGCATCTCCAAAACCAAAACTAAACAAACAAACAAACAAACCAACAGGAAAAAGTTGTTGTTGTATTGTTTATATTCCAGCTAATTAAATTAGATTAAGTCAAAACATATTTCAAAATTCAATTCTGCCTTTGACAAGCTTGTGTCACTAAGGTAAAGTCCTTCTTCTCTTTCATCTCTAGTTAGAGATCTATAAGTGCTGGGATATCCCCGAACCTCATTCTCCTTCCTTCACCGAAGAGAAACACAGCCGTGCTTTCTCTGTGACTGCAGTTAATGCTATGCAACGGTTGTGTTCATTGTAAACAAACACAGGATTGTTTACATTCAACTTTTGCCATCAAAACATATTGTGTGTACCCTTAAGGGAAAGAAACATGTTGAATGTATTTTCTACATTCAACATGACAAGACATTTGCAAAGCCAGTTGTTGTATGTTTTGAAATGTGCACAGTTTAAATCTCATGCGGTCTTTTTCTTCTCCTCTTTAAGTGGCTCTGTGTTCTCTTTTATGGTGAATTGATGCCGCTGCAATTTATGCCTTCTGAAGTTGACAGAAATGTGTGTCCTTTGCTCACGGCATGCAAGTAATAATAATTGCTCTACTGCACCTATAGCGGTCAAGATATTGCTCTATAAGGGTTACACTGCAAAACACAAGGTATGATCTTAGTGTAAACTCAAGCAAAGAAACAATAATTATCTAAAAAAATTTTTATCCTGTTTTGTATTTATCCTGTGATCTTATGGTTCAGGGTCTTTTCTGTCAACCAACGATGAACCTTATTGAAGGATATTCAATTTACCTTACCTTTTAATAGATCTTTGGATTTGGATTGCAATCTGTGTCGTCAAAAACTCCCAAACATGACATCTGTTTCTGTTCAAGAGACCTCTAGCGGCTGGAGGAGTTATATATAACTCTTACCAGTCACGAACAAAGGCGGAGGTAGCGCGACCTTACTTGCTTTCCAACTGACATCCATCATTGGTTTCTTTTAACCATGGCAACGATTAACCATAGTGGTATCACATCAGAAAATGGTTATGTTATGGTTTTTTTATGATGTGTACAGTCAATGAACCAAACAAAAAGACAGCAGCGGTCACAATCAAAAAGAGCATCAATAGATAAATGTATGATGTTCATAGTTCACACTCTGCCACACTTGGATCCACCCATGTATCACACTACACCCGATACAACAGGAGCCACTCTAGACTGAATCAGTCAGTGACTCTGGTCACAGGTTGGGTCACTGGGAAAACCAAGCTTTTGGTCTTTCTCCAATGGCATGAGGGCAGCGGACTAATTCATGTTCCATTACCTCTGGAATGTCTACTGTGGAATAAGGGAGCAGCCGCACATCACAGGCTGGCATTCACCTTTCAATCACCCCCCTCCCTCCATCGCCCTCACCCCTGTAATCATGTTAGCTCATACATAATCGCATTTCAATTACTGACAGGAGTGTGACCCTTGCCTCCCAACACGCCTAATCTAATACATGTGTTTCCGAAAAGACAGAGGGATGCCTTGTTTTGGTAGGAGGTCAGAAAAAAGAAACATGCATCAACATGCAGTGTCATGCCAAAGCTATAAAAGGGGATTCCTCAGTTTTCTTCTGATTCAGCCCAGGACGTCAGAAGCTATTTTTAGCAGGACGTATACTGAAAGAGGCGCCTGGAAGTGATGTAAACACTTTTTCGGATTCAGACCTGAGAGAAGAGATGAGGAGAAGAAAAAAGTGAAGGAGAGAAAGGAGGATACAACAGAGGATGCTTGCAGCAAGAATGTAAAGCTAACAATCCCTCAGACTGAGTACGTCTCCATCAGCCTCTCGGTCTGCTTGTGTGTGTGTGTGTGTGTGTGTGTGTGTGTCAGGGGCCCTCTGAACTCCAGGCCTTTCTGCAATCCCACCGTTCAGGAGAGTGGAGAGAAAACACCAAAGACACCCTTGGCCATAAATCTACCTCTCCCCCCTCTCTGCCTGTCCCACTGGGTAAGGTAATTCTTTCCTGCAAGACTTTTTCATCTCTTCTCCGTCTTTCTGTTCTTCCCTTCTTCTTCTTCTCCTTCTCTCTCTGTCTGCCTGGTCTTTCACTCTGTAATTCCCACTCTGTCACTCTGCGTCTGTGTGCTTAGTGGCCTTGTGTCATTATTATGGGCCAATTTGTGTCAATGCTAACATCCCATTCATCATGGGGGGAATGGTTTCCGCCGAGGCACGGGGGCTCACATACTTCACCTCTCACATTTTCACCATGGTGGCATCCGCTCCGCTATGGGGTCGGAGGTCAGAGTTCCAGACCTCCTGAGTGATCACTGACTACTCTGACTTCTCTGCAAACCCCTTCTCTGCTCTCCCACCCCCCCCACATCTATTCCTGCACCCACCCTTACCGGCTCTCCAAGGTCCCCTCCTTCACTCTATTCCTCTTGGATTTCCTTTTGCCCCTTTTTCAATGATACTCCTAAATCATCAGTTCTTCTTTTTCCATTTTCAGCATTGCCTCATTTCTTCTTTCCTTTTTTCTCACTCCCACTGTCATTTTACCTTTGACAAGACCAAGACAACGTTTGCCCTCGCAGAGAATGGCACTTACAAGTCAAACAGACTCTGATCAGTTGGAACTTGTTTCATTAGTCTCATGTTTCTGCAGAGAGATCTGCACCATGCTCCATACATTATGCTCCCATTCCCAAGCTTTATCCCACCCACTGACCAATCCTCCACACCCCCCCTCCCTCCCATCACATCAATGGCTGACAGCCCTTACTCTCACTAAAACTCCTGCATGCGGGTGGATGGTTTATTTCTTATGAATGAAGGGCCCAAAAGAAAGTGCATTCCTGTCTCAGCTCCGAGACGAAGTGGCCGGCTGTTTGGGGACTTCATGTGAGACATTGGTGTTTTATATCCATGTTCCACACAGGAGAGCAAGATTAAACACATGGTTGAAAGTAAAGGTAAGAGGAAGACGAAGAAAAACACAAACAAGAAAAACATGAACAACAAGAAATGGCAGGCAGGGACAAAGGAGGAATTGAAGCTGATGCCGAGGTGAAGGGGCAGAATGCGGCGCTAATATCTGCTGTGATGATTTAGATTTCTTTATCTCAAATATGTTTCACATGTCTGTGTCAAAGCCATCTCATGGACAATTTCATTTCCTGTTTAGAACATGGTGCACAAATTGAGATGTTTGCAGTTGATTCTCTTCATTACACAACACAGAGCAAAGGTTTCAGAAAGTCTGAAGTAAGACCTTTCCTGCTATAACCTGAAAATAAGCAGCTGAGCTGAAAGGATCCTTGTTGTTGTGAAGTTTCCCTTGCTTGTTTAGAGATGGTATTTGCTGTAAATCTGTGCAGTGAGAGCTTGGCTCCGGTGTGTCGCAGGCTGCCAGACAGAGGCAGGCATGGGGAAGGAAGGCATGTGGGGCACGCAAGTCCGTCTCCATTTCTCTCTCTGCCAGCTCCTAATTATGCCCAATTACACCTTTAACACAAGTGGGCCGCTGTGGACATTTCTCAGGGTGTGAGGTCAAGCATTTCCTGTGTCTGTGAATGACCCAACGTCAGGGGAATTGTCTTGCAGGGGCCTCCCTCGCTCCCTCCCTCTATCATTCACTCTCTTCGTCTTTTCGACCCCTCCTCCACTAAGACCCGATCCCAGACCTCCACCATTCACCATGGAGTCAGATAGCTGGGGCTTAACCTCTGTGACTTGCTGGGGCTCTCTTCTCTTGAACACAAACAAACAGGAAAAGGCATGCACACCCCAACTCCCTCACGTACACACATGCATGAACATACACGTACACTCCTGCATATGTGCATGTCGTGCATGCAAATAGAACTTGCATATAAAAAAAAATCTGACATGTTAGCATGACATGTTAGCATCCTGAAACTACAGAAAACCTGTAATACAAAAAAACTCAAACCACCTGTAAGTTTCTGGCAAACGCACCACATTCTACGTACTGTGTCCTGCATCCTGTTTGATGCTCATCCCTCTTCAGTTACACAGAGACCGGTTTTGTGATTCTGTTTTTTTTTCCTGATGGTTCACTTCACTTCTTTTCATCCTTCCGCTGTCAACAAAACACCTTAAGGTGGCTGTCCGTGTGGACCTGAATGTTATTTACATATCTGATCTGATCTAATCTTATCCAATCTAATTGACAATGTGTGTTTGTGTTTGCGTGCGCCAACATGTGAGTCACAGCTCCAGAAGAAACAGCATACCCACCTCACAATGGTAGTGTACCAACAGGTTAGGTTCCCACACCCAATAGGAAAATAAATACTCCATAATCACCACCTATCAAAACAGGCAACGTACGCAGGGTGAACCGAAAATGGCGCATTCCATGGGAAATCCATAGCGAGCAAGTACATGCTCGCTCCTCCACACTGACATTTCAGAGACACAAGGGAGAGATTAGAGGCGCATATGGGAGGGCCACAAAACCAGGATGAAAGATGGTTGAGGGAGATGGGGGTTAGGCCCCCTATTTTTATAAGATGAATCAGTGGTTGAAGTGACACCACGATGAATGAACTGACTGAAGGTAAAATCTGCAAGTGGCTCAAGTGAGCAGACTGGATTTGGGTGGATGATTTATTTAACATAAAAGATCTGGAAATTGCACAAGCCATTGGCAGACTAAGCTTATGTGGGAGGTGATTTTGTAACATGTATCACATCACAGTTTTGTGACATTTTTGAGCTCAGTGGCCACGCTGTCCCTGTGGAGGAGAAAAAAACAGGAGAGGAAACAAACCCACATGCACAAGCCAAAAAAAGAGAGTGGGAGTAAGACAATGTTTCTTGGTGAATGAAAAACCTCTCTGGCAAGAGGATATATGTTTTGAACATCTTTTAAACCAGCCATCTGCCCACCCACCACCCCACACAATCTTGCAAGCCACCAGGCAGTGGATACAGTTACTGCAATGACCTAGCATTTCACTCTGCCAAAAAGACAGGAGTGGAAACAAATATGAGAAAAAAAAAGTCCTCAGAGAAAAATGGAAGGATTTTTTTTCTTAAATGCTGAGTAGAGGAGTTTGGTTATTATTGGAGGTGGGGAAAAATGAAAGAGGTCATTCATGACAAAGAGCCAAGATATGAGGAAACCACACTTGTGTCTGAAACAGGCAGTGGGAAGGCTGAGCCAAGTCTTAGTCTCAGCTGTTGTTCCAAGCCACACATTTATCACACAGGCACTTCCCCAGCAAGAAAAGACCCTCACAGGCAGCCATGGAGGGGTGCAGACTTCCTCAAGTGACTAGATGACCCTGAATACCAGAGAGTGGCAGGTCTGTGGGATGAAAGGAGACCTTGTCTTGGCCTCTGTCTGTCCATGTGACTTTAAGTGCTGTCCCAAGTTAAGGTAGAGTGAGCCTTCAGAGAGACACAAACTACCTGGCAAATATTTGTACGCTGGATCCACATTGTGGGCCATATGAAGAGGAGGAAAGCTGAACTGGGTGGAATATGGCCTAAAGCTATTAAACACTCTGCGTTCTCCTCCTTCACATTCTTCACCTTGGAAAAAATGAACAGGATAGAGAAGGTGGAAGGAGTGGGTGAGAGGGAGAGAGAGAGAGAGAGAGAGAGAGAGAGAGAGAGAGAGAGAGAGAGAGAGGGAACAGAGTCCAAACTCCACTATACTAAAGAGCATTGTATGTAGCACTTCAGCAGGCTAACGATTATAGGAAAGCTTTTCCAGGTTTTGGCCATCTGTCACTTTTATGAACAGTGCCGTAGGAAATTGGGTCTTTCGGTTGTTTGGCCTGGGAATAATGAGCCACTGAAAATGATTGTTATAGATGACCTCTTGGCACAGTTCTCATATGGAGCCAATCGAGAAGCAGCTCCAGAGGCCTCCTAACAATCAGGGATAAATCAATTGGATGTTACGGGTCAGGCGTACGGGTGCTGCAGGAGGTAGGCCTGGGAACAAGGTAACAACATCTTTCCTGCGTGGAGGAGGGCTCGGCTATGGAGTGTTTCTGAAAGAAAAAAGGCCTCGTGCCAATCAAAGTATCGAAAAAAGCTTTAAAGCTCTACCTGAACTCTTGACAGGCGCTGCATGAAAAGACTAGTGAGGCACTTTGGCTATTAATTAACGTGAAGAAAGGGGAAAGAAGGGGCTTTAATGGGTGAAGTTAAGAAAAATGTGAACAAATGAGGGATATGGGAGGAAGGAAGAGAGGGCGCTAGAAGGACGGAGGGAATGATACAGGATGAGAGGGGGATGTGTGAAGGAAGAGGAGAGAGGTGTGTATTCCAAAAAGCCTATCAGTAGTAACGCCAAGCCCTCTTCGGATGCCCCTCAGACAAAACAGACAAAACACCTGATAAGGTTGATTGTGAGAGACATTCCTCAGCTGAATGTGTGTGTGCTGATGAGGGCACGTTGTGTGGTCAACAGTGCTCACACAACTGATACCAGAAATCCAAGTTTGCAGCAAAATGTCACACAGGTAGGTAATAACAAACCTCATATTACTTCTGTACGATTACTACAGATGGTATTACTATAACGGCTCACTTATCTATACATTATTAAAGGTGTTTAGATCACAATAGCAGTATTATCCTCATTTGTAGAACAAAATAAAATCGGGGTCTTGGCTTGTTTTCTATCATAACAGTAATTGGATGGGCCTTGTCCAGGACATGTTAGCTTGGCGCAGGTGGTGAGGGGAGGTTAGCCTCCATCAAAGGAAGAGAAATGTGACTTCTTGTAACAAGAAAAGTAACTCTGGGGAGAGAAAGTTATCTTATTTTTGTTATACATTCTTAGTTAGTTGGCTTTCTAACATTAGCAATAAGCTTCCTCCAGAATCCTCTGGGTTTTGTTACATGAACCCCACAGCTCTGAAGAGCTGAGTAATGCGTAATGAAAGTTAAGTTAAGTTGAAAGTAAAGTAATTTGCCAATACATCTGATTTAAGAGTTTCTGTATCTGCAAAACAAAGATTCCTGTCATATGCATAAAGGCTCAGGCTACGTTAAAGATCTACAAATGTCACAGAATCTGCTTGACTGTGACATATGCAATCCACCTGATTTTTTTTCAATTTTTTTTAATTTTTTTGTTGTTGTTGTTGAATAAACAGATATTGAATTGTCTATTTCTTAGAGGGTGTCCTCACAAATAAGTCAAAGTTCCCACTCCCCATAAGGGAGGTGCACCTATAATAAGATTTCGATGTACAGTATCTATTCACATGAAGTCGGTATCATGTAATACACATATTGAAGTGAAACACTGCACTTCTGTCATTGCAGATTTTAACAACACTAAACTCTTGTACAGCTGTAAATACTTCCAGTTACCTGATACTTGTTTCAGACAAAACAGTGATAATAATGCAAATGTTAACATATACAATCACCCAGAGGGTGCTGGAACCAGGAAGAAGTTTCCAGACCCCAGGTTCTTTTTCAGGTTGGTCCAGTTCCTCTGGTCACTTTGCAGTGGTTTAAAGCTCTGTAATAACACTTGGCTCTCAGTGAACTTCCTGACAGTTTGTTCCCTTGGGCTTTTTTCATGAAAGTTGGAACTGCCTGTATATCCCCAGTCAATGCGAATGCAGGGGTTAATAAATGTGTTATGTTACGTTAGTGTTTTGTGTTTCAGCGGCCCCTTGTGAGGACGTGGGGAACCTTACTGATCTCTGACTGTCCCTGATGCCACCTGTCCAGCATCTTATCTTATGCCTCATCTTGTTAGAGCCTTGCTTTGATTCCACATGCTTCCATGATTTCCTACAGCCCTTACTGGATCTATATTGCTCTTGGTCGACTGTAATGAAATGTAATATTGAAGATATAATACCATTGCCTTGAATGGCAGCTTACTGTGATTAGTATAACTTTCTAAATTTGAAGAAGGATGTGGGCAAAAAGTGAGTTAGACAGATGAACAGCTATTAAGGAAATCAGATGAAGAGATTAATTCTCCTCTTAGTATTTGTTTTCTTTCCTTACATCCAGCTCTCCTGGAAAGTGTGCATGCATATGTGTGTGTGCATGCATATGTGTGTGTGCATATGAAGACCATGAAGCCTCAAAGTCAATTGAAGATGCATACATGTTGTCTTCTGTCCAGTGCTTGCATAGAAACAGGCTGTAGCCTGCTTTGACCACAAGAGGTATTGAGCAGGTGTAGAAAATGAAAGAAAAATAAACTGCAAATTAGCAGGAAGGTGTTTGAAGTCTCAAAATGAAACAAAGTGGTTTAAGAAGTTTTGAATAAGAAATTCTCTCTCAGCCAGTTCAGACCAGCAAGCTTTGTTTGCATGAAGTATATCAAGTTCCTCTCTCTCATTCTCTCCCTGTAGCTTGAGTTATGAGGTGCCACAATCACTTGCTCCATGCGGACAGCTGCCCTGGCAAACTGCGACAAGTAAGACAGTGTATGCAGTGAGAGCAAGCAGCAACCTCCAGGGCTGAAAAATGAGGCCAACGCAGAAATGCCAGAAACTGCAATTCCTCAAATGGCCACTTGAGGCTGGCTCCAAAAGTGAGTCAATGTCCATAGACTGTTAAAAATGCCCAACTTTACAGCAGAAAGAGACATGTTTACAGTCTGATAAAAAAAAAAAGTCAGATAAAACAGTTTTGGTAGCTATAGCTAATTTCCTCCTTCATGACAACTGTACGGGGGGTGTTTTATACAACTCACCTGTCAATTTTATCAAGCCTTAAAATGATGCATAATTACCCTCACCATACCTGGCTTGTTAGCTTAGGTTGTTAACTAGCTTATTAGCCAGCAAATGAATAAGCATTGAGTTAGCCTTCGCGCAAGATGCCAGGACACTGAGCTGTGCTCATAATGCAAACAGCGTATGCTTGCCATAGTTATTAAACCAGCACGCACTGAGGTGTGGGCTCCACAGACGCCCCACCTCTTTGCTCATTTTCAGATTAGCCGGGAGTTAGGTGAAGTCAGGCACTGCCGAGCAGAGCAGCCCACTCTGATTTCACGAAGGATACATCCAACTTTACGTACAGTCTATGAGCGAGAGCCACAGCAGGACCTGCTGACAGGAGATGGGGATCACTGAACAGGATGGTGCAGTGTTAATAAAGCATAAGAAAACACACACACACACACAAACACACACACACGGGTTACTGGCACACAGCTAGTCTGGACATAAAAAAGGAACAAAAACCTTAACAAGCTGTTGTCTAGTTCTGTTCTCCTGTACATTTTGACCATGAAAGACAGATTAGAGGCCACTGTATAACTGTGCTTGTCAACAGCACATTGTACTTGGTTTTCAGAAAAATCCCATATGTTCAGTTGTCATTTCTGCAGTAGTTCTGATGGACCCCTGTACTGACTAGCTTAATGAGAAGCATCATGACAATACTGAGAGGAGTTTCACTGGATGTACATAAGCCGACTATTGAGTGTTTATTGTGTGTTTATGAACAGGGAAGCCGGACCAACATGTTGCACTGGAAACAACAGTCCCACATACAGTAAAGTGGCTTAAAAACAGTAACAGATGCACAATCTGTTGTTAAATTTGGCCGCAGATAATAGCTGTTTATTGTGTTTGAACATATATGAGCATGTACTTAAACACATATGCCAACTGCCACACACACACACACACACACACACAGAAATACACACACACACAGAAATACACACAGCATATTCTGTGCACCAATGTGTGCACCATCAATGCATTTTGTACATAAATACTGTACATAGATCTTGTCTTTAAAAATACTTTTGAAGGTTTTGAAGGAGGTGGAAGAGGTAGCCTAATGATTGGCTCCAGGATAGCACAGAAAAACAAACCAATCAGAAACAGGGAGCATTTGCATCATGGCCGCAGCTGTAGACTGTGATATTTCAAACATGCAAAGGTTTGTGGCTGCACAACTCGCTTGCATACACCGGTCCAAGAACCATGCAGTGGACTTAAAGCTATGATCTCAGCTGCAGGGTTGGGTGCAGAGTCAGTGCTCAGTGCTCAGCTCCGCGCTGTCACCTCACCATATTATTCACATAAAATATAAAGAACTGCTGAAATTCAAGCTGAAGGAAAACCTTGTATTATTTCACTTGAAACCAAGATAATTTTCTCATGTTTAAGATTCGTCCTTAGCTGCAGTCTGATTAGACTTTAAAAGGCTTTAAAAGGCTTTATTAACAACCTTTAATTTCTAATCATTTCAATTTGTGCAGCAGCGAAGTGTAAAATCCAGCTGAGTGGATACGCCATCATTGCTTTCAGTGTCAAGCCATCATCAATAAATTCTGCTGGTGATCATGTGTAGGCAGCATTACACACAAACACACTGGTAGCCGGTTTGACTTAAGAATTTAGCTAGTCTGACATACATTTTTGGAATGTGTGTTATTCGGTTAGTTTATCCGCTCTCTTTCTACTCTAACACATGTTGCAAGGCTGTATGCATGGGTTTTCTATACCTGTGGGGACACCAAGTGACGTATCTACTTTCTAACAGTAAACCTGCACACTAGAAAATGACGCAACCAGTGAGACAGACAGAGGAGAGATAGTAAGAGACAGAGAGAGCAAGAGAAAGTAAGAGGAGAAGAGGGGAAGGGGAGTCTCTGCACAAAGGAGAAGCCTGGATTAAGTCATGAGTGGCAAGCGACATAGGTTGGATTTTTAACGAGTGAGATCACATCCTTTTCCCTAAACAGAGGAGGAACTCATCCTTGCGTGGACAGGACGGCCGTGCTGAGCCCTGCCACTGTCTGTCTGTCTGTCTGTCTGTCTGTCTGTCTGTGTGTGTGTGCGCGCAACAAACGGGACATCCATTACTGAGCTGAGACAGTGGCATGCAGCCCTGGCCCCGCACACAGGAGGCTCCACACATGTCCGCAAGCTGCACACTGAGGGACACACAACCAGAGAGTGTGTGTGTGTGTGTGTGTGTGTGTGTGTGTTTGGGTGATCCTGTGTGGGAAGTACTTTGTGTCCATGAGTAGCATGTGTGTGGATATTTTGCGAGTGTGCTTCGGCATACAGTGAGTGTCAGCATGTACTGCAGAATGAGTATTTGTTAGTAAGCATGCAGATGTGTACAAACACACGCATAATGTCACATGAGGGTTGTGTAACTGTGTGGATGAGTTTGTTGGGGATTATTCACGTGCATCTTTACTTCTGCTTCTTTATGGTGAACACTTTGTGTTTGTTAGCACGTATACAGGAATCATATCTCATATAATCGCTGCTATGGTAAAGACTGAAAATTGTTAAACTACAAGAAGGGAGATTGTAAATTGGCATTCCGCTTAAATCTTTTGATGCGACCACTGTAAGGTCTGTTTGTGCATAAAGTCAGATAAAGACAGAATATTGCTGTTATTACCTGAAAGAACTACAATACCTCATCTGAAAAGTGTAGTTTTTTTTCATATTACTGTAAAGTTTGCATTAAACTGTCAAACTAAAATAACACGGATAAAAACTGTGGAATATCATTGTTTGTAGAAAATGTAGCCTCAAAAAGAAGGGGTCACTTGGAAATTTCAAACATATATGAAGACATTCGGCCTAATTACCGCACAGGAACAATGCTCTGTAACTCTTGTCTTTCTGTGTATGGCAACTACGTTAGTAAGTTAGGGAGAGATAGTGATTATGGTAAAGTACAGTGGTTAAGGTGTGCACTTCGTTAAGGTTACATAAATATTAAGTTGAATGTTAATTGCAGATCTGTCATTCAACACAAACTCTGCTGTAGTCTCCCGCATGAAAGTCAGACTTGTTCTAGGTCCAACTCTCCCTTCAATGTCCGTAACATCTTGTGTTTCACTCATGCTTTATGCATGTAAGCACAACCTGACGTGTTATTTTACACTTCAAGTGTATCTTCTTTGTTTTACTTGTGGAACTGCAGTGATTGTGTATTGGGCTCTAAGCACTGTTGAAGTGCTTATGTCCTACACTCAATACTGTGTCTGAACGCATCCCAGGTACACACTGATGGAAGACTGAAGCTGCTGCTCTGCCAAGATGCTGCTTTTACTACACTACATTCTGTTACTTTGTGTATTTACGCAATTATTCATGCTACATAATACATTACATTCCTTGGTCCACTCTTCCCCGTCCAGTATGTCCCTGAAGACACCTGTAACATCTGTATTTTCACTGTTACAAAATCAACTACGCATGTTAAATCCTCTCACACTGTCCTCCAGGAGATCTACTCAGCCATAACTAACATTGAACCAGGACCAATAAATGATGGTTGCAATCTCCAGAACTGTGTATAACACAGACACAACCACGACCTCCCTCATATTTGGACTCAATCATTCGTGGGCAAAACATTCCCAACCTGACTTTGTGTCACAGTAGGAGTGCTGAGAGAACGTCAGGGCTAAAAGGTTTATAGTCGGCAGCAGTTGTGATTCTACTTGGGAATTTAAAAAACCTACAGACATTTGAAAATATCAGTGTGTAACATACTGTTGCTGAAAGTCTTTCCAGGAAAAAAAGGAGCTCAGTGTTGTCAGGTCTCATTGTCTATAAATCTATAAAGTCTGTTGAGGGAATTTTATCACAAGATCAGCCCTTAAAGGATGCAGACTTATTTTTTAAGATTTACGTAGCTAATATGACCTCACGTTTGTTATTGAAAAAGACACAAATGCAAAGGCACTGGAACACGCCAGGAATGCAGGTCTAATCTTGATCCCTATCACACATGTTAGTTACCTATCCATTTCAAGACTATGAATCATGTTTATTGCGTAAAAGAAGGAACACACACACACACAGACACACACACACACACACACACACACACACACACACACACACACACACACACACACACACACACACGCGCGCGCAGCTGACATTTCTTTTTCTCTCCCAATTCTAATTTTGATGTAAAGAGATACAATATATGAAGCCACTCCATGTTTCTCTTCCTCCCACACTCTATCCCTCCCTGCTTCCTTCACCCCACTTCCCATTCCCGACCAGACATGACCCGACTGACTGTGTGTCGACTGCAGGGTGGGGTAGTAAAAGTCTGGGCCTGGTGAGCAGAGTGGAGATGGTGCACAGATGGAGATGTTCTCCTCTTACAGCCTCAATGCTGCAGAGAAGAAATTAGAAAGATAGAGGAAGGAAGAGAGAGGAATAGTTAAAGGAAGAGATGGGGGGGGGGGGGGGGTAAAAACATTTGCAGCTTGTAATGGGAATTTTCCTCCCTTGTGGAAATATTTCCTTCATGATAGCTGAGTTATTCATCCCTCCACCACTCTCTCTCTTTCTCTCTCTCTTTCTCTCTATCCAACCCCATTCTTCCCTCCCTCCGCCCCTTCATCACCCCTCTCCAGACTGGGCTTTCACTTTGGGGGGCCCTCAGCTTCCCTCTCGGCTGACCAGGGAGCTTTCAAGGTACCCTGATGGATGCTAATGCCGGACTCTTTCAGATCGTTTTACAGCCGGAGCCTTTGATCTGCCAGCAGGCCTCTCTCCACGGGCTGCCTGTCCTGAGAAAATGTAAATCCCCGCCTTACAGACACCTGTGAAAAAAATACAGCAGAAAGAGGGTCAGAAAAAGAAGTTACTCTAAAGAAAAAGGGAAAGAAAAGATATAGTATTGTGACATTTGGAAAAAGGGGACATAGTTTAAATTGTGGCAGAGCAAGAAAGAATGAGATGGAAATTGTGCGGAAATCAGAGCGATTGGCAAAAAAAGGGGACAGAACTGCAGAGAAAGGAGTGGAGAAACTGAGACATGGCAACCAACAAAGACAGAAAAGAGGAATGGGTACCACAAAACAGAGAGACAGAAGGGACATGGATGGAGGCAAAAGAAAGAAAGGCTACAACGGCAAGAAAGACGGAAAGTTCATCTAAAGACCCAGCATGGAAGACAGGAGGAGAATGGGTGGGAGAGAGAAAGCAAGATGGAAATAGTGGAGAAAAAATTGGTAAAAGCAGAGACAGATGGACAATTTGACTTGGGAAGAAAGAGAAAGAAAGACAGAAAGTGAGCCCAGACAGACATATGAGGCCTGCTGCGTAGCTCAAGGGCGGATGTGTCTGTATGGTTGAAAATTTAGGAAGGAAGAAGTGAAAAAGAAAGTATGGTGAAGGGGACTCCAGTCAGCAAAGACCGGTGACAGCAGTGAAAGACAGCAGTGCCTCCCTCACCAGCGGCAGCAGGCAGTGCTGTGAATAGTGGGGCTGCTGCTAGACAGCTGGGTGCAGCTGATGGGAGGACAGACTCTGTGGAAGAGCGCTTGTCTTCCTGCAGCCAGCTGCTGTGTCCAGAGGCCCGCAGTGACAGCACAAGGCTCAGAATTGATTGCCAGAGCTGGCAGTTCAATGGGGTGGATGGAGTGCAGTGAGGTTGACTTCTCTGAAGTACTGTGCACTGTACAGCAGCAGCAGAGCACAGCTGGCACTTACTGTATCCTCTTCCGAGAAAAAAAAACAGAGGAGGGGAGAGAAGAGAGATTACTATTATTGTGATCCTCCCTCTCTCCCCCTACTTTCTTTCATTTTGTCCTTCTTTCCTCTCTTTCTTCTGCTCCTTCAGCCACTTGCTAGTATTTCTCTCTCCCCCCACTCCCGACAACGGTGGAGGAAATGGCTGTCTTGCAGAGGAGATAAACTGCATTGAGAACTGCTCTGAAACTACAAAGCGTCTTTAAGTCTTGCTGTATGAATAGCTTGCAGGTACAGAGCTGTACACTAAGACATGAGGTTGCTTTGTATAGACGGGGCTCTTCCTGTGTGAGGCGCGGGCCCTGCGCCTGCTAACCCTACACTCTGTATTTGAGACTGAAATATAAAAGAACTCTTGTGAGGCAAATCTGGCTTGAGACTTAATTCACTTTATTGATTTTATTGCTTTATTAGATTCAGAAGGAGAAGGGAGAGAGGAAAAATTATGTACAGTATGTTTCTGAAAATAAAAAATTCTGTGGGGCCCATCAAAGCCTCCTGCAGACCGACACTCAGATATACCACCTCTGATACGATCGTAGCTCTTCCTCTTCTCTGATCCACGCTTATATGTTTCCCTTTTGTTTCCTCATACTTCTTCATACTCTCACCCACACACACCGCAGCTCTCCATCTCCCTCCACCTTCCTGTTTTACTATCAAAACAGGAATGATGTCATTCTCATTGTAGCTCCGGATGGGAACAAAACCGAGCCCAAAGTCCACAGTAGCAGCGAGCATCCTCCTGTCTGCATGTCTGTTCCTTGTCAGTCTATCTTTCTGTCTGTCTGATCAGGGCACATCCGGCCATCCTGACTCCCCTGCAACTCCCCCAGGCCTCTGTGTCAGAAGGAAGGAAGGAAGGAAGGAAGGCCCTGCGGTCACACAGGAGGGAGGGTTTGGAGAAAGGGAGGGAGGAAGTGTGAAAGGGTGTCTTAGCTGGAGCTGATCCACTCCATTGGAGCCTCTCACTATAGAAGGGCTGTTTGGACAGGGACAAGGCCAAGCACAAGTGTGTGTGTTTGTGTGTATGTGTGCATCTATGGCTACGCACCAAGAGCATCACAGAGAGGGAAAGAGAATTGCCTTGTGTTGGATTTATTGATGGCTCCACTGAAAATATTTAGCATATAATCCTAGCTGGCCCATAAGGTATCTGGGGACATTAGATGTGTGTGTGTGTGTGTGTGTGTGTATGTGTGTAGAGTGTGTGACTCAGTGCTTCTGTGAGTTCACTGTTCATCAGAGAGTGACAGCTTACCTCAGTGGAAATTCAACTGAGTCACCATGTTCAGTGACTGTGCTGAACATGGAGGGTTTAGCACCTCTTTCTTCACAACAGACATATAAACGCACATATGTACACACACACACACACACAGACTCACACACAAACACTTCAACCTAGACAGCTTTCATCCATTTTTGTGTGAGAAAACGTGTGAACTGCACTCATTTGAGAAAACTGAGCTTTTCTCAGAAGCTCATCTATGATGTGCAATGTGAGAACGGCCCCAAGCATCACCTTGCAGATTCTGCTTAGTGGTCTCATTTTCAAAGCTGCATTTGACAAGACAAGTGCTGACGTCGTCTTTGCAATGTACAACATTTCTGCAAAAGGAAAATCAAAGTGTTTATAGAGGTGGAGGAAGACAGTGAACGCTAAGAGAAGTGCTAGCTATTGCCAGCAACTGATCTCTTTTTCTTTTGGCTTTGTCGCTGGAGAGCCGGGAGGAATTAAGTGCATTGGAGACTGAGTTGGAAAAAGACATTTCCTGGTGTGAGCAGAGGGGCGGCTGGGAGGAAGACTGCCAGCCACAGAGGCAAGGAGACGTAGCCACTGTCCACCACTTAGCTTCCCCACTGCTGCAGGTGCTGCGTCTGCTAAAACAGACTGGTGTTACTGGTTTGATGTCTGGAAGTGAAGCGAAGGTATGAGCTGGATGCGGCCCAGTAATCGAGGAATGGCTGGCAGCCACGCTTGAAGAAAGAGCCTTTGGGCAAAATACTCAACTGCTCTGTGGCTCAGCCTGTCATTTGACCTTGCTAGGGAAGTTTGTTGTCGGTAGTACATTATATAAAAACCTATTATGTAACCTACAATGTAAACAAAAATTTTTGCGTAATCTTCCTTTCAAAGGTGTCACTGAGAGGGAAAATCCAGCTGGCAGAAGCCTGGCGTCTGCAGCTGATTACTTAGCCCTGCATAATTACAGCACCAAAAAAAACAATATAATATACTCAACTGTTTTCAAGCTACAATGAAAATTTATGACACCTTGAGTGCGTGTGCAGTGCATCAGAGTGAAAGAGAAAAACAGAGTCAGCGAGGCAGCATTCTTTCCCTATGTTTAAAAAAGCTGCCCCAGTATTGTCTGCCAGTTACAGTTAAAAGTTAAGCCATAAATCAACACATCACTTCCTGTATTGGGTCATTGTTGTTTTATTTGATTTATAATTTTCTCTCAGTTTTTTTTTCTGTGTATTCAGCTGATAAGACTTACAGTCGGGGCTTGAAAAGGCACACCCTTGCCTGCTCTTGTTCAGCTACTAAAAATAAGCGGTGAAGTAATGTGAAAAACACTGCTCTATTTACATTCTGGTAAGTTACAGCCTCTACACTGCCTGCCTGCAGTGTTGAATCTGGGCTAAATGACTGAGGGGAAATTTCACTGCTTTTTTTTCTGGCCAAGGGACAGGGAGGAATGGTGAGAAAGAGGAGATAGAGAGAAAAAGGAAGAACTGAAGAAGAGAAAGAGAAGACACAAAGAAGATGAAAGTTTTCCTCTTGAGAGAATATTACATTTAAAAGACGAAAGTAAAAACAAACCAAATGCTGAACTTAAAAGGGTAAAAAAAAAAAAGAAGAAGTGAGAAGATATGTAAGAGATGCCAGACAGACAGATGTCACCGCCATCAGACTTGTGAGTGTGTTTGTGAGCGTACGCACTGCGACATCTCATTCCTTTCTAATAGCCAAAGGGAGGTGGGGGACAGAGATAACAGTGCAGGGCGGATAGCGGATACAAATCTCTCTGGCTGAATTTATGAATGATTGGGATCAGAGGGGCACGTGGACGGATGTGTGCGCCCTGCTCAGACCATACCCGACATCACACATCCCCTCTGACGACACTGCTGTCCTCAAACAGAGAGAGAGAGACGGTGTGGAGAGAAGATACCAAATGCCAAGAGATTCCACAATCACAAAGCACACATTCACTGTACTCAGCTGTCATGTTTTTATTATGTATAGTTGCTCAATTTTTCTTAGATGTAGATATCGGGTAATTTTTTTTCTCTGTACAGACATCACAAGTACACAGCATGGCTTATGGCCTATGTTTACTGCCTACAGCTCTACTGAAAAACAATGCAACAGGGTGTCATGGTGTGGGTGTGTAACCACAGCTACAGATGGAAGATGCAAACATGTTAAATGCCAATAAACTATGTGGTGGTCTTTATTCCACTTCACTACAGTTCTGCCCTCAGAAATGATCATGATGTAACTCTTCTCTGTCTCAATACCTGCAAGGTACAAACAAAGAAAAAGCTACAAGGCGCACGCTACAGGGCATCCCACCTGAATTCAATTCAAAGCACACACTATGGTGTGTGATATATTTTAAAGAGAGCCTCCTTGACAGTGAGATGAGACAGAGCACGTTTAGATTCGTTGTCTGCGTCTGTTGTTTTGGAGTGATGCACAATGGATTATATGACACTTTCTTTATGTTCAGACCACATTTCCTGTCATGTCCTCCTCAGAGAATGACCTTGATTACTGTCCACTGCACAGCCCGGAGTCTTTTTGCAGCAGAAAACACGGTAAGTTTGGATTCACACTGGGATATAAAAACCAGGAATCTGCTTGCAGCAACTTGTTTCTAGGTATTTTACAGTGAAACTCTGTCAAAAGCGTGATTTTTGTAGCTTTTTTTTCCTTCACTACAAAAGGTTTTAATGTGAATCGTCAAAGAAAGACAATGTGTGACCACAGAGTAGCAAAACAGGAGACCATTTCCATTTAGCATGAATATCTCCAACAATCTCCTTTGAAGCTGGAAACAATTTCGAGGGTCTTGGGTGAGTAAAATAATCATGTAACACAGCCTTGATTAAGCCACTTAGGGAGCGATGGAGGCAAAGTGGTTAGACACGGATAACTGGTTTGAGTTCTGTGCACATGAAGTGGCCAATCTTTATTTCATTCCACTGCTTCCACTTCATACATCACGTCTCTGATATTTCAAATCAATTCAATGTGATAGCAAGCATGGTCGCTGCTAGCGAAGCAAAGTAACGCCCAACCAGCTGATGATGAAACAGAGCACGGACTCAATCACGTATTCCGCCGCCGCTCACCCTTCCCTCACCTCCCAAACCACTGATGAGGAAAAAGAAGTAAAAGGAGCTTGTTTGCATCTTATCTGCAGGAAATAGCATTAGCCAAAATTGTACTCTCGGGTTGGGGCTTGAAAGGGATGGCATGGCTGCGGCCATCATTAGCCCTGTCCCCCGACGTGCGGCCTGCCTCTGATCCAGAGCCAGGGCTGGGCAGGAAGGCAGAAGGTGGGCAAGGAGAGGGTCGGCAGCCCTGGGTGGGCTCCACAACTTGGGCCCCGCTAATGGGCCGGCAACCATCAGCCTGGTATGTCGGTATGCGGGCCGCCACTGCTCGTGCCGATGTCAGGGGATTTTAAATCGGCTGGAGCAGATGATTGTGAAACAAGAGTGGCCAGCCTGCCCACCTCGCCACACTCACTGCCACAATCACTGACCATCCACTTCTCATCTTCCCATCTCTGACTGAAGTGAAGCCAACAGAGCATAAACTGCAGTGAGTTAGTTCTGCTTGGACTGGTCTAATCTTGGTGCTTTTTGTGCCCATGTTTCCATGTTTCCTCCTTCTCAGAGGGAGCAAAACAGTCTTTCTCAGCTCACTCACATCCCACAATGCCCTGCACTGCTACCAATGAGAACGCAGCCTTTTCCCAGCAGTTTCCACAATGACAGCTATTTTTCCCATGCTCTCCTTTCAGAGAACCTATTTGGGGCATTGAGGCTATCAAACCAGCTGAGAATGAAAAAAAAATAACTCTTTGAGAAGTAAAGAAACAAAATATTCAATTCAATGGACATGACTCAAGTTTAACAACACAATTGTTTCTAATTCCACGTCTTTGTATCAGTCTTTAAAAAACGATGTTTTTTTAACAGCTTTCTCCCAGCACAACTCTCTCTTTTTGTGGGACTATATACCAAAGTGTTACATGATGTTTCCTGTGCTTTCAGAAACAATGAGCTAATCGAAAAGCTGAGCGCCTTGTATTTACAGCTCCTTTTGTGACCAGCGTGTTGGGGTGAATGGCTCGTCAGGCCCTGAGGCAAACATACAGCTTGCCATTCAGGATAACGGCTGTGTCAATGAGAGAGACATATCACTTTTGCTCCCAGTATTTTACGACACAAGGCTCCACTCGTTCCACTGCTCTGGGGCAGCGGGCGGCATCACAGCCCCAACAGAGAGCTGAAGAGAAAACTGTTAAAGACGCAGTGTCAAGTGTCTACTGATGGGACACTCAAGTGTCCCCTATTGTACTGTAAAAACGTTGTGATGTACAGTGAAGCACAGGCAGCTGAACAAAAACAGGAAGGCAATGAAATGTATATTCTATAAGAGCTCTTTGATACTATAACAAGAGGTTCTCACAACGAGACGAAAGGCTGTGACACCACAAGGCAGCGTACTGGCCAGCTTATCAGAAGACTACTATTAATACCAGTGAGACTTTGTCCCCCTGTCCCCTGAGGGAAAAAGATGGAGGAAGTCATTGATTCTTCCCACCATAATCTCTGGGAAGGACAGACCTTGCCTTTTCCCTTTTGGGTGACGAGGGTTATTATTCTAAAATTTTTGAAAGGGCCCACACAAGGGCTATTTCTGTGTCTTCGTGATGTCGAAGCTTTAGAGTCTTAGAGTCTGATCCACTGTAGCACCAACAAACAGTCGTCGTTACAACCTCCGTTTTCCAGGATTGTGGTTTCATCTCCGGAGATCATTTAATTCATTTGTAACCTCTGTCGATGTCTGTAAACACATTTACTTAATTCTGTCCTTTCAAGAAAAATAACAGCGTTAGTTGTTTCTGCGAAAGCCAATGACCTATGAGTGCGTGACAAGGACCTCTAGTGGCCGTGTGAGTTATGAAAGTTGTGTCTCAGAAGCAAAGGCGGACGAAGTGCGCTGTTGTTGTAACGCTATAGAATCGCAAAACTTCTCGGGGAGAAGAGTGGATGGATGTGACACAGAAGACTACGGTTCTCAGTCCATTGCCTTGACCAGTCAACGTTGGTTTCTTTTAATCGTGACCATGATCTTAATCTGCAAATAATCCACTCATTTCTGTGTGTAATCAAACCATAAACATACATAGTGGCAGATGAGAATATATTCATTTGTTATTTTTAATTTAAAATATATGTTCATAATAATAAGAAATAATACAATTATTATTATTTTTTTTCGTTTTGTCCATGAGGCAGTGAGGAACTATGTCATCCTGTTGGGGGTTAAAGTTGTGAAATGGTCACAGCTTGTTTCTTAGGTTAAGACACAAGAACTACTTGGTTTAGGAAAACATCGTGGTGTGAGTTAAAATAAGTACTTCCTTAATATTAGAGGACGTTTGTTGTCACAGCTACAATGATTAACACGTGGTTAACATCGTCAAATGTTCACTGATAAAAGAAACAACACTTTCCAAACAAACAGCCGCCTCCTTTGTGAAAGTGCTGTGTTTTGTCGACCCATGCTTCCACCCAAACCTCCTGCTAATGCGGACTTTCACACTACACACACTACATCACCTGACTTCTTTCGTCATAGTTACTACGGCCTCTAGAGGCTGCAAAACAATAAAATGTGACGTAAGTATGGGTCATAATAAGCAGTCTTGTACAAAATAGTCAAAGCAACATATATCGGTGACCTACAGGATAACAATGCTGCTCAGGAAAAAAAAACGAATCGCACATCACATGACTCACATTCTAACCCTGAATATGTTTTTTTTTATATCATATGTATCTCTTATACATCTGGATGCTGCACTTTGTATTTCCTTTACCATAGTAACTACAGACTCATTAAAACAAATTCTGTTTTTGAAAAATTTCTTCTTCTTGTATTTGCCCGTAACTGGGCAACAAGTGTAGCTGTCGACTTTCTTTATTGCAGTTTTTGTTATATGTGTAACCCTGTTCATACACCTCTTTGAGGAGTCATTGTGGAATGAAGAAAAATGGCTAAAAAGTCTCTGTATTAGAAAATCTGAATATTTTCAATGCCATGAGTTAGATATGCTGCAATTTGTGCTAAAGATTCAAGTATGCAAAGAAAAACACAGGCAGATGTTTTGATGAAAACATGTTAATATTATAGTTTTGCACGTTGAGTAAGTTGAGTAATCGGGTAAACCTCATCCATAACAGCTGTAAGGACTTAAATGTATTAATTTAAATTATTTAAATGTGATAATTTTGTTTTACTACACAATAACATCACATTTTGTACATTGTACTATTTGAGAAAATGTTAAAATTATAGGACAAAGTCCTGCCTGTGAAATGCTTGCTTGTCAGAGCAGAGGAGGAGACAGAGAAACAGAAGAAGAACTGACTGATATGAGGACAGACAGAAAATGGGACCGATCGATTTGGATGCCAGAGCAGCTGTTAGAGCAGGTCCTGATGGCAGAGACGGTGGTGGAGGACAAACTGCACAGTGGTTGTGACAGGATGAGGATGAGTGGAAGACAGGCAGCATCTGTGTATGTGTGTGTGTGTGTGTGTGTGTGTGTGTGTGTGTGTGTGTGTGTGTGTGTAAGTATCAATGCATGTGTGCCTTGTGTAGAAACACTCTTCCTCTGGCAGGAGCAACCACTAGGTCTGCTTCTTTGTGTGTGTGTGTGTGTGTGTGTGTGTGTGTGTGTATGTGTGTGTGTGTGTAGATCTGGAGCAGTTAGAACAGCAGTAAAGCAGATGTTTCCTCTGTTTGGCCCTAGAACATGAACATGAAGAAAAACAAGGGCCTAACCCAGAAGACAGGATCTCGCTGATCATGCGTACAGTAACTGAGGCAAAACTGGAACCAATAAAGGAAGGAAGCTCACACTGAAGTAATCATCACAAAGTTTAATACCTTTTAGATAGATATAGAATATCTTAGTGACCTGAGACCTGATAATTAATGAAACTGCACTTGTCAAAGATGCACTGACTAAAGTGCATTCTGAGTGATTATGAATAGAGGGAGCAAAGTAATGCATGCACAGAACTCATTTGTTCTAACACTTTTTGCACCAACCAATAAAAATGAGTCAGCACAGTGTTTGTGAATGAATATGTGTGAATGTGTGTGAGAATGATTGAATGACTGGAAATCAGTGCAAAGAGGTCCACTGAGCTCCACCTCTGTCCTAATAGTCCCATGTTTGGTCAGCTGTGAGGAGCAGGGCAGCTGCACAGCGCTAATCCCAACAGGCAAACGTTGTGAACACAAGTGTTGTACTGCTGCTGCTGCTGCTGCTGAACAGCCAACCACATGTCAAAAGTGTCGAGTCACCCTGAGAGCAGCCACTTGACCTGGGAATGCTCTATCACACTGGACTACACTGTATGATTTTTTTTTTCATGCGGGCTGTGGCCAATTAGCATCGATAGAGTGTGCGGTGAGGTACAGTATGAGAGGAGTGATGACAATATGTTTTCCAATTTACAGGCAAGATTATGAAAGACGCACTGATCATCCACTATCACTTATCAAGCCCTCTGTGGAGACACTCAGAAGGTGTATAAGCTCCTTTTGTGTCTTACGAAACACAGACAACTTTGGATGTCAACATCTGTAGAGCAATGCTAGCGCAACTCAACAGGCAATAACACCAACCTATTCAAAAGGTATGAACATCAGTTCACTATGGTGTTAATAACATTGGCCCATGTGACCTCTGTTCAATCCAGTCAAATGGTCTGAATATAAAATTCCTAAAAATACTGAGGTCATGTTACGTTTGAGGAACAAACGTAGAGGTCATTAATGCGTCATTAACAGTCTCTTTCTCTCTCTGACTCTAGTTTTCTCTCCTGATTGATGTGCTTTGTCTTCTTCATACATGCAGTTGTGTTGTGACGTCAGCGTATTTTGGACGCTGTATTTCTATCACTGTCTCTGCCCCTCTAACCGCGTGCGACTCTCTCTGACTATCACTGTCGGTGCAGCGCCGAACAGCAGCACTCGTGACTTGTGACAGCATCTCCACCTCCTGATAGCTAAGAGCTGATAAAGGTTTGTTAATTCACTAATCTGCTGATTAGTGCTTATTGCTTCTGTGATTGCAAAATGTCAATTGAAATAACATTAGACTTTGTCATGTTTACTGTATTTAAAAAGGAGATTATCTTAATGGATTTGTTTAATTTTCATTGATTCATGCATTTTATTTTAATGTGATAATACATCTTACAGATGTCAAATATGGCTCACCAGCATACATCAGTGTCTTCTCTAATCTTCAGAGAGTCAAAACCAGAAGCAGTGCAACAGGAGTGACGTGTCACCAAATCAGGGTCTACTCATGTTCTGGCCAATATAGTATATACTCTACATTCACATGAACCTCACCTCTGTTACAATGCACCATATGAGAACAATCTACACCACCATTTTCAGTGCAAAGGAACTTTTGATTAGCAGTTTAAAAAGTGAATCAGTCATTGTGTGCAAAATGATAGACATAGAGAAACCACCTAAAGCTAACAGTTACAGGAATCCATGCTCGCGAGGTTTCGATGGCAGAGACGCAGTAGTGGTATCATATCATTGTGATACTGAAATTGACAGTAACATGGTCAATAATAGATTCTCTGCTGACCTTTACATCACTGAAAGCTACTTCTATTTCCCATTATCAGGGATTTGTACACCTGCAGCGAGTGTGACAACAGATGAAGCACAACAGCCTTTAACCGGGTAAACCTGACCAATATGACATGACTCAGACATAAATGTGAAACAAATGTCAACATCAGCACAACAGCAGACAGTATAATCCAAGCTACAGTGAGTTTCATTTCTAAAGTAAGATCACTTAGAGTGTAATGAGCAAAAATTTCCACTACTCCCTCATAAAGTTTTTTTTTTTTTTCATAAAACAACCATGACAGAAGAAGACTATAAGCAGGCAGAAGAAGCTTTTCAGGCTCCTGCATGAGACAGACAAGCCAGCGAGACTGGTTTCAATCAAAACAAAACTACAAGCCCAGCAGTGCTATGATCTATTGTTAACAGAGATGGTGGCATCTGGGGATAGCAGGGGTATTCACTGAGACGATCTATAGTGTCAGCGGAGGACTGCCTTCATCTGGAGGCATTTCCAAAACATCTAATTGATTTTTCCTCTGTAACGTATCATCTAAATTTTCTGTTACAGTCCTGTTTTGTGTTTCAGGATATGTTTTCTTAATACACACATACACACACGCGTGCAAACACACACACACACACACAGCCAAGAGCCATTTGACATATCTTGTATCGATTCATACACAGCCTGCGACTCATTCAGAATATGATTATTCAGGCTCGTTTGGCTTGAGATCCGGCAAGTTGAAACATTAGGAGAAGGCACACAGATGAGTACTTGCTCATGTGAATCAGCGGCTCACGTGAGTGCAGGGGAATAATAAAAAAAAAGGGGTGATTCATCTTACCTGAGATCACCTCCTGCGAGCATCACTCACTGATGGGATCCCATTCCTAGAAGACACAATATAGAGTGAAGTTTGAGGTCAGTCAGAGTGAGGAGGATGAATGACTTGAGGTAGTGATATTAGTTCTTTGACCAGTAACTCATCATTTTGATACTAGTGATAACAAACTGGAAACACCCCTTCGAGTGACAATCAGATAAAATAAGCTCTGACACATTGTGAATATTCTAAAAATAAAACGATGTGTCATCATTTCCAGTGTCCTGTCAAATAGTGTATATTTACAGTTAAAGTGAATGTGACATTTCCAGCACTGAGCTGCACAAAAAAGTTTATTTTTTTTTTAAATTCCTCAAGGGAAATAACAAAGTGTGCCTCATCACATGAAGCTAAATCTCATAATATTGGTTACATGTAACATGAGAACCGAAGTGTTAATAGGTTACACTGCTATTTTTTCCTCTCCACTCATACACACTTGAGGTCTTATCACTCATCGCAGTGACTTGGACGAGAAGAGCGGATTATTCCACAAAGGAGCCAACTGACTTTATGCTAAGTCTCCTTCCTACCAGGTGTAATCTCCTGCTTTCCCCATAGAGATCATCTTGTGCGAGCAATGCAGCGAAGCCTAAGGGCCTTTCACCACAGCGGGTCAGAGAGCTAGCTTCACTTCCGAAAGGTAATGCCCCACCCCTCCCTCCTGCGTTCCTGCAGTCCTTCATTTACCAGTAAGACAAGGTTGAATTCACCTAGAGGGATCGCGAGCAGTGAGGGAGGAGTGAAGGAATGATGGAGCAGGGGAGGCGGAGAAGCTGTGGCATGAAAGCCAGTGAAATGTGAAGTTGTCAAAACACATATTTCCTTTTTTCAAACAAAGTGAATACAGTGGGAATACAAAGCAGGTGAAAGCAGAGAGGTTTGAATTAGATCCCTCAATCTTTAGAAGTCAGGAAATGGGATCAGATAAATGATGAGCAAGACATCCAGGACTTAAGATCCTGCATTGTCTGAGATGGCTTTTTAAATGTCTTTGAAACCTAAGCTCCTGGTAGAGCACATCAGTTACCCACTTCCAGATAAACAAATGTAACAACTAAACCAGGAAACTTTGCTCAGTAGAACCCGACTTCACTATGTACTTTGTGCTGTAACTCTATCCAAACCAGTCTGATATCATCTGATAATATCTATTACAGTTGATGAATGACAAATCACGTAGCTCTTGCAGAGAAACTGCAACTTCCCCTTTCTCTTAGAAACTCTGTCACCGTCTTTGCGTATTTCTGTCACACTCTCTTTCCCTTTAGGTCCATGCATGGCTTTACTGACAGTGTTCTACCAGCTTTAAGGTCTGTGTCATGTCCTGATATGACAGCAGCTGCTGGGACGGGACACACTGAGAGCAGCCAAATGCTTCAGTGGAAGGGGAATCTCCCACTCTGAACAATGCTACACTCATTAGTGATTTAAAAAGCCTTTTCTGGGCCTCCTCACTTCTGAAGCAGGAGATAAAAACAGCTGCATGTTATCGGGGTATTAGAAAGTTTCTCTGTTGTGTGCGTGTCTGTTACGCAATGTTAACAGTTCATCCAGGTGGGTGACAACAAAGAGACAGGGGTGCAGGTAGAATCCCTACCTATTCTGGCTCCCTAATCTCTCCATTCTGACACACACTTTGATTTGTGAGTCAGTCCAAAGCCTGAGTAAACAGCCCGTCCTGTCGCCACCCAAGTAAAGACTGCAAGTAACTTTCAATCAGCTCTTTGGTCTCCTCAGCATTTGTTCAAGGCGGTTCACCTATCTTTTCAACCCCCGGGTTAATTGGGAAAATTCTGTTTATTGGCAGACCACAGTGTCCTTCCCATTCTCCTTTGTCAAAGAGTTTATTTGAGGCCTGTTAAGAATTCACCCTCTCTGTTTGTCCCTCGCTAGCATGAGCGGACAGATGTTCCTACACAGAGATCAGGACACACACGCACACACAGACTTATAAAATGCATGGAGACACACAATCACACACTGTTGACAGAGATGTTTCAGATCCTCAAAGATAGGAGCAGGACACAATAGGCTAGCAAAAAGAAAAGAGAAGGGAGAGAATGAGAGAAAGGAAACAGAGTGGGAGAGCGGCAGACACGTAGTAGGACAAAGCAATGGATTCTTGTCCTGTTTTCGCAAGTTAGTATCATTTGCTCTGTGAGGGAAAATGTGAGACAAAATCTTTTTTGACTTTATACTCAGCAGGAACCATGGGAACATTTGTGAACATAATGCACAATGTAAATACACACGAGTGCACAGCAGTACAGGTGCTTGTAACAGTAAGGCACAACAAAGTCGCTATAAAAGTTATTCAGCTGTTACGTGCCTGATGGAGGTCACCCTGACAGCATCTAAAATATGTTTAACTCAACAAAAAGCATAAACATGTCAGCAAGTTTTGGACTGCTGGACTGCTCAGACAGCTGCAGTGCATCAGCCACATCAGCAAAACTCTCAAAACCCGACTAGATTCTGTTTATTAACCCAGTTGCTAAACCAGTCGGAATAAATGCTGTTTACGGAAGAATGAACTAAATCTCAGGCAAACAATGGCTTTAGGGGAGGTCCTGAAATGAGGATGGTGTTTTTCTATATTTTTCAAAAGTCAAAATATGTTTTTTTAAACTCAAGCTTAGTCATTTCCTCAAAAAGCAGAGCAATGTAGTTTTTAGCATACGTTGCTCGAGCAGGTGTAAGTAGTGCATTTTATCGAGGATTATTTTCAGCTGCGAATTAATACATGTTTGTTGCACTGCTGGTGCAGTGTGTGTGAGATTGACTAAAACTACAGTGTATGTTCACAGTAATGAAGGAATGTTACATCCAGTGCAATGGTGTGACTCACTGATGTGTTTTTAATAGTCTTTGGAAACTTTCTTGTAAATAAGAACAATATAAAATACTCTCAGCCTTATGCTTTAAATTGACTATTGCTATTTATTAAATACACAACTTCTATGTTCATTGGAAAATATATTTTTCACTTTTAGCTTCGGTTCATTCAGTTCATTCAGTCACTCTGTATTTACAAAAACATCACTTCTACCCAGGCAGGTCCGCAGGTGAACTTCACCTCACTTCAGCTGAAACTGCACCAACATCATACTAATTGTATGGATGACACTTGAGGATGACACACTGAGCAACAGTTGTATTCATAATCTCCACATACCAACATGAATGGCAAGTGAGCTGTATCTAAAGGCCTGATCATACAGAGAGGACAGAGAGGGAGAAAGCCAGAGGACACAGAGGGAAGACGTACTGACAAAGTGATGGAGTTAAAGAACATGGAGTTCACAGTGATAATAGTAATAAATCAGATCTGCTGCGACCCCACACTGTGTCCTGCAGTCTCTGGGTATCCCACCCCAATTCCTCACAGGGCTCACTTAAGACGTGCAACCTGTGCTGACAGCTCAACCTGCTAACCTTTGCGACCTGTCTATCCCTTCCTCCTGAAGCGGGACACCCCTGGAGAGAGGAAGTGACACGGCCATGGAGGTGAAAGGTCGACTCAGACGATGCATTTCAAATGTGAGAGAACAAGATGGATGGTGGCGTCTGCGGTGGAGGCAACGTGTTTTTACAAGTCAAAGAATCTCAAATAGTTTTTTTTTTTTTGACATCGTACAACAAATGTGTCTTGTTGAAGCACAGGCATAGTGACAAGAACATATGCTGACAAAGGACCTTGTCATGCATCGCAGGAAGGATGTAAGTAACTGTTTGGACTAATTTAATGCTGACTGATGAAAGTACAGAACTTCATTCAGAAGTTTATTCATAAAGGAGAAAAAACAACGCTTCGGTATTTGAGAAAAATAAGCTTCAGCCACTGGTTTGTTATAATATTATCCTTTGGAAGACAATGTGCAATGATATACTGGCTTCCCGACATCCAACGATTTTGTTTCCTCAACATTTTTCTGTCCCATAGCTTGCTAGCTTAGCATGTTGCATTGTTAATGCAGTTAAAACAACAACAAAAAAAGAGTGGACAGTGGATAAGCTGTGCAGAGGTCATGGCTCAGGGCGGTGACCGTATAGTTGTGACATCATGAAATTACACAAGTCCTGACGGCTCGTTTTAAGGCACAGCTTCTGAATATGGGCTGTGTGCATTTCTTCGTGGATTGAGTGTTATGATACTTTCACAGTATTGCTACAGCACCTAAGATATGGAAATCTAACTTTCTACAATATGGTACCTTTAAAGGGATACCCTGCAAAATCTCTGCTACAAATCTTTGTTGTTTAATTGATTATGTTGTCATACCCCTCAACCCAACTGCTTTTAGCTTTTAAAGTTTGATTAAGCTATTTATGGTCATGCAATCATCTAAACAGAGTTTATTAACTGTCATGGTGAAAGTGTGGAAAAGATGGGACATGAACTCAGCCCTCCTGTGTCAAATTCAAGTACAACACACGCCCAACCATCTCCTTGACCTCAACACTCTACAACCACAGTTTGAGCCTTACACTTCCCCTGCACTGACAATGAATGCTTTTTGCCTTTTTCAAATAAGTATATGAACACAAAGGGATTTAATATGATCCAGAACTATGGCTGTCAAACAGCAAAGTTGATCGTGCTTTGACCTTTGCTGCCTGTATTAGTCACACTGATTTATTAAAAAGAACTTCACATAAAATAAATCTGCCGTCTGAAAAGGAAAGGGGACGTGTAGTTAGTGTAATATGAGGAATGTTTAACAGCCAACATTTCTCTGATCAGAGGTTATTTTTCCAGTCTCAAAATATGATTAATGCCCAAAAGCATGCTTAATATTCCTGCCTCTTTTGCTCTTTCTGTCTTTTACACACTGAATAACCAGAGGCTGAGTCTGGGGCCACATTCTTGCCCTCTCCACACTCAATTGCCAACACAGCACGTGGCTCTGTGCTGGCTTCACCGATGGCTCCTTTTAGAAGTTCTTAATGGGTCACACGCACAATACACTTTGTGCAGTGAACTTCCACTGAGGGGATCGGTGGTGTGTCACCAGGGTTCAGGTGATGCAGAGGAAGAGAGGGAGAAGGAAAGAAAGAGACCCCTGGGTTGATGACATATTGGGCTGGAGTTCGGAAGTGCAGGACGACTGAAAACTCAGCTCCTCCATGTGTTAAGTTCTGTCTATCCCTGAAGTCTGACCAGAAAACTTTGAGATGTCAGAATCTCCAAATTTAAATGAAACAGGCCCTTGTAGGCTCTACTGACAATACTGCATTATTAAATACACATGTACCCACATACAGATATACGTACTGTACATATAGAAACGCGTACACTCTCTCAAACATGCTTACTAAATACATACACACATACAACATCACAGGCAGAAACACTCACACATATAGTTATACATGCATACAGGCACACATATACACATGTACCCCCACACACACACAGGCACGCACACACATGGATATGTCCAACAGTGGTGAACAGCTGCATGGTTCGGTCTGGAGCGAGACCAGGCACCTCTTGGCCACAAAGGGCTGCTTGTGCCCCCAGCTCGCTAGGAACATAAAACACAAGAGATAAGACCAGACACTGTTTGCCAGGACCAGTGGACCTCCCCAAACAGGAACTGCAAGTGCAAGTGTTTGACACACAAACACTCACTCACACACACACACACACACACACACACACACACACACACACACACACACACACACACACACACACACACAGGAAAGCACATACATGCATGCGAATTACACACACTGAAAGTACATGTTCAAATCTGGATGTGTGGAGAACATGCAGACTTGTATTTACTTGTATTTACTTGTATTTACTTGCGGAACCTGTTGAAATATTTGAGATTGTTGATAAAGTTGTTGATCACTGAGGGAGATAAAGCGTTTCACTTCTTAAGAAGTTATTCAATGTCAACATATCAAACTAGGATTAGTTGTGCAACTCCCATTGTTCATAACTGACTGAATTAATTTGCTGACTTTCTGCCTCCTCGTTACTTGTTTGTGTACTGTTTATCATTTGTGTTGTAAAGATGTCACGAGAACTGATACTTTGGTACGAATTCAACGCAAATATTCTGAAAATGTGACATACTCTACAGTACCGTAGATGTCTTGGCACCGAAGATTTGATTCTTCCGGGACTGAAGAGGGCAGTATAACGACCCTCCAAATGTTCTCATCTGACAACAAACACAAAAGTGTACAAGATGTAGGAAGGCACACACAATAACAACAACACGAGAGATAGTGGCTGCAGGTGCGAATGCAGCAACAGGTCCGACACAATATGTAGGAAAAAACACAGCAAGAGTTGTTGTGTTAAAGGTCATTAGGGACAAGTTACCGACAACCGAAAGCCAGTAAGCCAACGGTGCCACAGAGCGCTTGGAACAATAGGGGGAACCTAAAAACGTATCTAAGCACCTCAAAGACCCACATCTGGATCTATACACACAATTCAGGGAAAGTGAGTTTTCACTTTATCTTAGAAACATATCGTCATAATGTTGATATCCTGAAATTTTACCGTTATTGTTTTACAGATTGCTGGCATATGATGTAGCAAGGCTGCACGCACAACACTCACAAAGGCAAACATTATCCTGTTATGGCTAATGTAGCAAGTGCTCATAATGTTGTTACTGTTCATTCAACGTTAACTCTTTAAATGCATATTTTGACTCTACTGGTCCGTCACCTTATTAGTCAATTTTAACTACTGCTTTGCACACATATATATGGATGCGTGGGTGTGTGTGTTTTTGACGTTGTATTGAATTAGGTATCAAGAATTGAGTAATTTCTATGTTATTGTTACCAACCAGAAAAGTTCTGCTCGTAATTTCTGTGTTCTGCCAAAGTAGCTGCTGTTCAGCAACTTACATAAACTCACTTTAAAGGTTTACATCAGACGCAGAGATAATCACATATGTAAATAAATTCTCAAGTATCTAGTGGCGGTCAAACTTTTATACAAAAGACTGCAAAGGAAGAAAACTCCAGCCCTGAGATGTGAAAAGAGTCACATCTATTGAGTTCTGAATAGCAGCTAATGTGAGGCCAAAGAAACCTGCTTCAGCAATTAAGTTGTGCTCTATTCTATTCTATGTGGCTCTATTTCTGCTGAGTCATGATTTGTCCAGTCACCACTTGCAGGCCCACACAGACACAGGGCCACACACACCATGACACAGTAGAGTCTGTGTGGCTTGGATCAAGGTCCACTTGCAGAAGGGGAGGAGGGAAAACCCCCTAAACGTGACTGATGTCTTTGTCCTTATCGCTGCCCTTCTTCTTCCTCTCTCTCTCCATCTGTCTATCCATCACTAACCCCGTCTCTTTCTCTCTGTCACCTCCCCATCTCTGTCCATCTGTCGATATCGCCACTCCCCTCTTTTGCACACATATCTATCTGGGGTCTGTCTTATCACTCTCCTTTCTCTCTTTGTCTTATGCAAAGCATGCTTGTTTCATATGACACTGCAAAAAAAAAAAAAAAAAGTTGTATCAATTCATAATCTCGTGAGAGTTCCTGTTAATTGCACAAACAAACTTGATGACCTCTTGGTGTTTTAAATATTTGTGTCCATTGCGTCAACAGGGTGTGCGTCTTTGTAAAGCCAGATGTGTGAGGACGATATGGAGACCTGCTGCATGAATGCTGCTGCACCACCAGTTTATTTTAATAATTTCCACTTCATTCATCAGCTGTCCATACTGACCAGTGGGCCGTGCAGCTGTACCTCATCAATGACCCCCACACACACACACACACACACACACACTCACTCAAACACAAATACAGATATAGTCGTTAGACAAAATTCCTTAAATCTGCAAAATGCAAAAGACAAGAGTCAAATATGCTGGTTCGTTAAAAAAATACACTAGTGAAATATTAGCTTGTAGGGTTTAGAATGAGACTTTGGGGGATTTTGCAGAACTGCAGTATGTATACAGAAGGTGGAAGCTTAAACATCTGTGTACGCAAATAAGAGTGAGAGGGCACTATGGTGTCTGAAACACCTGGGACTTGGTCTCTATTGGGAACATGCTCAGTGTTTAATCCACAGAATCAGCCTATCGTAAAGGAGATCACCGATATAAAAGGCGGGGAGATATGGATGGTCACACATGTATGCACACACAGTCATGCATACACATACAAATATAACTGTTTTGTTCTTAAAATACAATCTGAGACTAGTATCCCACAATGTTGTCTTATCTAACACCTTACTTAATCTTCGGTTCATTTAAGGTCATCACGATCTGAGACGTTGTGAGTTGCAATCAAAGTCTGGGTTCTGAATGATTCAGTCATGGGACGTTCGAAAGAGACATCTATCCATATAGGGTTATTTTCACACCAGTAAAACTCTGTTGTATTGAGTGAGAGAGACTGGGGGTGTCACTGTGATGAATGGACCAGAGGTTTGTTCAGACTGTAGCTCTAATTTAAAATTCCACTCATTCATGATCGTGAAGGGAAGTTTAGACAGAGCAAACTTAAAAAAGAGGAAGTTCAGAGGGACAGTCCAAAATGGCCACGATCAGCTGATGCTACAGGAGATGGTCTGTGTAAAATTTTGCCTTTGACTACAATAATATAAACATACAGAACAACTACAATATGACTCACCCAAAGACAGGCGGTATATTGTTAGTGCCAACTTCCTGCCGCAACACTCATCTGACGAGCTTTTTACAGCTAATAGAAATACAAGCTATTATATTTGTCGGTTTGTATTTCTGGGTCATGCCAAGCATTTGGCCCATCCCACATGAGAACACAGGGCACTTCTGTAGCGAACATTAAAAGATATAGCGAGATGTGTTCTAGCCCAAGTCTAAAGAAAGATATGTTGTTGAACAAATAGCAGAAGCCACGAGCCTAATTTTTTATCATGAAGCAGGTTTTTTTTTCTGTCATGTCCCTGACTTTCTAAGTCTAAGTCTTTATCCATTTTCCATATTTTAAAAATAATGTATATTTTTGTTTTTAAATCAAACAAAGGTAGTTCAAAGTAGGTAGATAGAAAACGAAATTCATTTTCGACACAAACGGCACATTTGAACAAAAATGCTTTTTTCCTTCCACGATGACAAACTATCTAGTTCCAACACAGATTTCACTTGGGTTCATGATGATCTATGCTTCTTAGTGTTTACACCTAACCTAACTGTTTGGTTAGTTTAAAATGAACTCTAGTTTAGCATTGAGCCTGTGGGAAAGCTGTCAGTCGAACACTGGTGTGGACTAAGTAACAGGAGTGAAACCACTGGAAAAGGACGGTCTCAATTCACTTCCAAATCTGTACTAACTCTGGTATGGATTTTATGATAGTGAGTGTGTAATTTTAGTATGAATTCAAAAGCTGAGCGGTTAAACCTTTAAATCCACCACCTGCTGATGGTGAACTTTTAAGAAAGACATCGTAAAAGCAAAGTATATATTTACACAAATCATTTAGGAACCATGGTACCGAGGAGGGTTTTCCCTGACAAATCAGAAAATGAAAAAGAGGTTAAAACAGGTGTGTAGGGCTTATGTTCTACTTCGTGCATTTACAGCATGACAGTCAACATAACCTGCCAAATGAGTGAGTTATCTGTCAGTCTCTAAAAAGTCAGTGTGACCAATTTTATTCCTTGGTCCAAACCTAATGAACCAAACTATAGGAGTAAAAGTGCATGAAACAGAACTCCTTGTGCATTATTCATGTATCAGCATCCTAGTCGTATGCAGTTTCGATGTACTCCACTTTGAGGCTTTACTCTCAGGAAACACAGCTTTTCTTAATATCCCAATATTGATCTTTTCATTAGTAGAAAATATCTTGACAAAACCATTTTTTTAATTTTTTTTTATTTTTTAACTTTTACTGCTCTTCGCCACTATTGTTGCTATGACGTCTGCCTACTGCTGACCCCGCCCACAGTGGTTGCTACACACAAATGCAAAGCAAATGTTAAACAAAGTGGTAATGCAGCATGTCAACACATGGTCACAGACGCAGGCCGAGGAGGTATGATATCTTCATTTATCGTTATTTTAGTGTCACAATGTTGCATACTTTAGCTTTAATGATCGATTGATTCTCAAGAACACTCTGTGACGAGGTACATCATTGAGGAAAAGTTTTCCACTTGTGTTACTCCAACAGTGATCAACTCTCTGGCACAAAGCAGCTGCATTCTCCAAGTGTTTCACTGATTACAGCTAATTCCTATGTCACCTCCTCGTGCCTCAAAACATTCCACTGCCGTTTTCTATTTTGGATTGTGGTATTTGCTACTTTTTCTCTTCATTTAGCCACTTGAAAAAGGTCCTGTGATTGAGCTCCTTGGGAAGAACTCTCCTTCACTCCCAGAAGGATTTGACTAAACTTTAACTGTTGATGGGCAAAATAAGTCCAAGACAAGAGGGGGACTGATTCCCATGTGATTGGTTGATAATTGCCATGTTTGGAATGATGGAAAGATTCTTTGAAATCTGTCGCCACTGTTCAAGGGCAATTTACTGTACATGAAAGAGGAGAGGCGGTATCACTGATTAACAGAAGCCAATATGTTAGAAGACTAACTCTACCTTCGGTGAACCCTGATCCAGAAACAATACATTAACTAACTATCTGGAGGTAGGTCACTCACTCTTTTCAAATGCACACACATCTCATTGGTAGATTTAGCTTTGCTGAGAAAAGATAATAATTGTGCAAGTAAGTAAAAGTATGCATGAGTTACACCCTTAACACTGATAAGATTTTTTAAAAATATTTCCATTTCATTTCACAGTTTGACTTGGGTTAACAACTATTGCTATGACTCATAATCAAATGGGTGGGCCAGTTCCTGCTGAAATATGTCGAATGGAGGTAAACGGACATAATGGTGCACTGATAGCTTCTGATCAGAAGCAAACAGGATGTTTCTTTCGGTATGCCATGGAGGATGTGAAACAAAAGGTGAAGTGTGAGGTGTGGTGAGAAGTGGGCTGCAGGTTTGGAACAGCTGAGAGCTCTCATTTTGACTCAGCATGTTGGGATGCTGCCTTTCTGCTGCATCACGAGCGTAGCCACTGGTTGAAGTACTTTATAGTTCTGACAAGAAATAATGGGCATGCGTTATAATACTGTCCTTCTAATATCACAATAAGTCATAAAGTTTGCTTTGAGTCCTAAATTGTTTTCTCTTAAAGTGAAATGGGTTGGGAAATGTTCTTGTTTTCAGATTCTTGTGAAATCTCTTGCCTGTGTCTTGATATTGATAAAAATGATCTACTTCCTCCTCTACTCCCTCTACATGGTGTCAAGCTAACATGTAACATTTTATGACTGCATATGAGATAAACTGCGCTCTAGTCATTTGAAGGTATCAGTAATCTGCTGATCACTGATATCTATATATTATTTATTTCTCTTCTTATTTGCCTTGTATGTGAGTGTGTAAATTCACTGTATGTCCTGTTTGCTTCTACAGTTTCAGCAGCTTCAGCAGCTTCAGCAGCTTCAGCAGCAGCAGCAGCAGCAGCAGCAGCAGCAGCAGCAGCAGCAGCAGCGGCCTCTAACTACTACTTCCCTCTGTGCCTTCCAGTTGCTGCAGCCAGCCAGTCTGACTAGCGCCCTCTGTGAGCAACTGGTACTAAATGTTTCTGCAGAACAGAAACCAGCAGAGCAGGGCAGGCAGCTGGACAGGGACAAGTGCAGCACAGCCACCGGCAGCAGACAGTGGTGCAGCCCCCAGGAAACAGCTGCTCCGCTATCAGTCACACTTACGCCACAGACACGGGACAGCATAAGTTAGGTTCCTGGAATCATACTTTATATGGCTTATGAGTGTGTTTTAAATAATTACATAATAATCCTGTGTGGGTAAGTTTGTTGAGGTATAAGCATGTGTAAAAATCAGAGCTTTTTTCTTATCAATGGCATGCAAATAGTGCCATCCGAATTGAAATGAAAATTATCTCTCATACTGCTCACACAGCCCACACTCTTTTTGACGTATTGTTTTGTGCGGTATTTGTGTTTTTTGAGTGTGTACGTGTGCCAGGTGTAAACAAATTAACCACAGATCAACCAGTCCAGGATGGGGTTTAGACTAAGATGTCGATGTGTGAAATTGTGAAAATTACCAAATCCAAAATAGAAAAAGAAACAAAACAAAAAAACAAACAAAAAAAAAACAACAACTGAGAAAGCTTGGCTTATACCAGACATAAAAAGTTGAAGACAAATGAAACACATACAGCAGCCTATGTGAACACACTGAGAATCTAATCAACCGCCTCTGTCTTTTCCACACACAAAGCATTCCCACGACTTTACACAGTAAGAACTAGAGCATGCCATCTGAAATGTAGCTTTGGTTTCTTTCACCTGTTCTTTGACTTTAAATTACTGTACATACTTTCATGTCCTGGTTACTGTCAGGTTGCACCTTGTGTTTTCACTTTCTGGACATTTAAGAGCAAAACCCCATTCTCTTTAAACTTTATGGTTTAAATAAGAAGACATGATCTTCTGTTTACCTTGAATACAATTTTCAAGTGTGCAAACCAACAGAGTATAAAAGGCTCCTGCTACCAATGAAAATGTCTGGGGCTAAAGCATAACAAAGAAGGTGGGGAAATTTACAACATGATATATTCTGTATGAAATTACTCAACATGAGACCTGATTTTCATTCATTTCAAATTGTTTATGCATGACGGACAGGGATGTGGGTAACGGGAACTTATGAGATTATGCTTCTTGAGTAGTGATAAAAATGCTCATGTAGAAAAAGAAACCAAGACTGAAAAAAGTCAACAATTCAACCGTTTTAAAACTTAGCTTTAGGGTGTGGTCACTGGTACTTGTTTCAAACCATGTGTTCAAATCAACATAAAGTAGAAGCAACACATGCTGAAAATAAACAGGACATGTGTCATCTCAAACTTCAGTCATGCATGTGTTAAAAATGCCCCATCCTTTATCAAAAAATTTAAAAAACTTAATTAGGTCCTGCAAAGCATGAGGCTGGTGCTTAACAATTAGGACCAGAGTTGATACAGGCCACAGTGAACTAATCTTATCAGCTGGGGTGGAGAGAGGAGAAGAGAGGAGGAACGGCTGGTGTTATTTCCGTTGGCTCTCTTTCACGTTAATGTTTGCAGTGGTTTGACCGCTCCACATCAACCATGGCAGGGAAAGGTGGGCACTTATCAGTGTGAATAAAGTGCCTTAAAGTAGGAACGTGACTACTTGAAAATGAAAAACAGCTCAGTATTAAAAAAAATAAATCCCTTTAGCTATGTTTCAGACCTGATATCTCAGCTAACAGGCATTGGTAAGAAACCGTTTCTGTAACTCAAAACACAACAGTCGAGATTTAAGTCATCAATTCTATTTTTATTTGAGATTACATTACCTGAGAGTAAAACATGGCTGTCAAGAATCAGTGAAACCTTCCCATCCAGCAAGCCTATAAAGAGTTGTGTGAAGTTTTTAAAAAGCAACAGCATGTATTTTATGGATAACATGCCTGTTCCTGGTGTTTCTTTACTTGAGAGTTCTCGGGAATGTGGGGTCCTGACGGGGCCACAGTTAATATCACGAGGGCAGGTGGGGAGAAGGGTGAAGCACAGTGGGGTTTCATATCATATGTCTTGAATGTCTGTCTGACTGACATTCCTGCTTCCCAAAGCCTGATGTTCCCATCCATCTTCATGCACAGACCGTCTGCCACCTACCCACAACATGCACAATACTATATTTCTTTTTCCATATCTACCTTTTTTTTAGTCCATACACATAGCTACATAAACACCTGCACACACACAACCATGTGCGCACATGCGTAGACACTCTCAGTCATCCTCGCTCTGTCCCAGTTGGGACAGTATGACACTGAGATCAACCATGTAAAATAATACTATAGGCTAAAAAGCAGTGCCTCAACAGTATCACTGACCAGGACGGATATGGACTCACTGAATTCTAGTACATGATAGGCAGACTGGGATGTTCCCTGTTCTCCGCCCACACACATTCCTCTCAAATATTATGTGGGGAAAAATGTGTCTAACAATCCATGCTGAAACAAAATTGCTATATCATATTCATATTTTCAATTAATAACGTGCAGTCCTTATTTGAGGTCATTGTTGTGAAATACATTTAAAGACCTGCCCCCCCTCCTCCTGTCTTACCTTTCCTAGACCTTAGTTCATGCAGTATGGCCTCATGAAAGCCCTCAGCTCACTTCTGGACTTCCTGGCTACTGATTGCAGCATCTGACTCACAAAGGGCGAATAACAAGCTCCCGGTGTCTGTACCAGGTACCATCTGGGTCTGGTTACCCTGCAGTGAAGGAGGTAGAGGAGGAGGGGGCAGAGAATGATGGCAGGGTGGAATGTGTTCCCCTTTAAAACTAACCGACTACTAAAGAAAAAGGATGTACATAACTTTCAATGTGAAACACACTCATAGTAACACATAAACAATGTCTGGGAGATGTTTATGTGTTTCTGTTTCTGAGGTTTGAATTACAGTTTAGTCTAGCAAAAAGATGTAAGATATGGGTCTTATATGTTGTTTCAAGTCATTCCACCTTTGGGTTATCAACCTGTTCAAAACCAGTTAGATGAACAGCTGACACAGGTATCTGCATGTCCCTGTTATGGGTCCTGTCTTACACCTGGCACAAAGTGACGCAAAGCGAAATGCATGTCTTTGCTGGTTTCAGACCGATGCAGTTGTCATTTTCCCGTTCAGCGCCAACGTTGTTTAAATAGCAAATACATCTGCGCCCATCTGAGTGTCCATGGGCATGTTGGTCTTAAAATGAGGTGTCGTCGGGCGCATTGTTGGAGCATTGCTATCTCGAGGCAGCGGAGAGTGTTTGACCAACAAAAATCTAGTCTGAAGTCAATGGTGCAGCATTTCACTAAAATAGAGCCCTATGAATTATACCGTGAAGCAAAGGCTCCCTACATTTTTGTTTTTGAAGAATATGACATATAAATATTACACACAACAGACATCACATTGAAGACAGAGCACATACACTACATACAGCACCTGTCAGCACCACTCAGCAGAGTCGCCACATCTCTTAAGCATAAGTATCCAATCAACACATGCATATAGTATATACACAATGGAAGTGTCCTTCTCACTGCCTGACAAACATTTATGTTGACGAACATATGACGAGTGCTATAAAGTATTGGCACACAAAATAACATGATCATAGTAACAGTAAGTTTAAGCGACTGTATTTCTCTGCACAAAGCTGTATTTGTACCTATGTGGTATCAAGAAACTCAAACATTTGCAAGAACACCTACTGTATCTTTGCCATCACTTCACATAAACCAAACAATTAAATAGTTTGTTCTTTATCAGAACAGTGAAAAAAAGTGTAACAGAAAGAGAAAAAGCGAGTCACACTGACACAGCAGTGCTGTTGCTGTCCTACGCTCTGCACACTGTCCACTGTCCTGCCTGTGTGACCATTACACCACCTTTATCACCCAGTCACGCTGCTGGGTGACATTACTGTATGAAGGATGTCCTGGACAGAACTGATAACACGTTCCTTATCACTGAGGTCACTTCCTCTACCCACAATGCATCTGGGCCAGCTGGTGAACTAGTTTGTGGGTTTGCAGTGGGGTCAACCTGCGAACCCTCATTGCTGTAGAGATATACAGCACGTTATGTGTAAATATCTTACCTCTGTAAGAGCAAGTAGTGGATATCTTTTTTTGGTCACATCACAATAACCTGAGGAAATGAATCTGGAGGATTCTGTTTTGAGATTTACAGTGTAGCATAAACGTATAACATAGATACTACAAAACAACAGTTGTAATATCGCTGTAGTAGAATGTGAGGGATGCTCAGTCATTGAACACTGGTTTGTAAAGACCAGGAGAAAATTTGAAGACAATAAGAATTATTTCTATATTCATTATGGCAGGAAATTGGCATTCACTCATTATAGAGCAAGCAACCAGACAAAATGGGCACAGTGAATAATCACTGATGAATAATCACTCACTGTTTTCTGCAGCAGAGGCACAAGGGAATAGAAATCATGGCTCACAGTATCACACAGTGCATGTTCTATACTGAACAGCATATGGACCAAGCACATCTGGCACTGTTCTTGGCCATGCTTGCCTGACTCAGTAAAGCTCTGTCTGGACTCTCTATGCTGTGTTAGAGAAAAATGAAAAATTATCTTGCATTTTTTAATTTAAAGACAGCCTCCACTCAAACATGTGGATTGCTTATTGTTATTTCACTTGGATGTTTGACCTTCACTGAATGATGTATCTGAAAAGTTTGACACTTGAGGGATTCGTTCATCTGCTAAAGGAGGAGGAGTTTCTGTGCAGGTGTGTATCAACAACCAACTCAGCAACAAGCTGAGGAGACAATCACGGGTCAGTATGCAACTTAAAAAGTGTGATGCAAAAGCCTCCAACTCACGTACGCTGAGAATGGACTTCTCAGTAGGAGACAACTTTTGTCCAGCAGTTACACTTTTGAAGTGAACAATATTTGGACGTTCACAGATGCTGGATTTCTGGTTGTAAGAGATGGAGTAGATGTAATTTAAATAATTCATATTTTTTTACTTAACTATGAAGATTTTTTTGTGGGAAAACCATTTCAGGCACAAATTATTATTCTATGCAGAGTATTTTTTTTATGCCTTGCAACACTTTAACAGAAATCTTTACTTTTGTAAACAAGTGATGTTTGCCATTGTTGTAAAGCAGCATACACTTGCTACCCTTTGCCCAGTTGCTGACTTGCAGTTTGCTTCAGCCAGAAACTACAAACACAGGACTGCCTCCACCGCTCGGCAACAACACCTTTTTAAGTGAGGAGCACTGCAACTCATGACTAAGCCAAGGAAAGAGAGAAGGGGTAAAAAATTCAGTAACTATTTTCAGTCCGAAAAAAAACAGGTAACTCTATATACACATAGCTGATGATTATTCCTTTATGGATCTGAACTGGAAATATACATTTAAATGCTATCACCTAATGAATGTCTGCAGTATGTGGTGCAGGACAAACTATGTAGCCAACAATATACACTACTGGTCAAAAGTTTCAGAACATATCAATTTTTCCAGCTGTTATTTAAATTTATGTAATTCAATGTCTGTTTCTGAAATTAAAGCATAGAACAAATAAACAATTGGAGATTAAAAAAAGGGAGTCATGGGATCTTCTTGTTGAACTAAATTTAATCTAAATCTTTGACTCATTCAGCAGCCAAACACTTGTGATGTTCTTCCTACAATGGAAATCAAATATTATTCTGAAAGTTCATCCCAACACTGCTGCACAAGTTCCCACCAATGTGTTGCACTTGCAGGCTGCTTTGCTTTCACCTTCTGTGTAGTTCATCCAAACCAGCTCCATGGGGTTTTACTCTAGAGACTATACTGGTCTTCCACCATGTGAAGCCACCGTCTAGTTCTTTACTTCTAATGGCTCATCATCTTGCTGCAGGATTAAACTCTGACCAACCAGTCTGTCTCACTTTGTCACTTGCCTTTTTCTCACCTTTCTGACAGCGATATACAGCACTACTTCCTGTCCAACACTGTCATTGTACAGACAGAGGGTTTGTAAGTCATCCACAAAAGTTGGGGCAGCCGTAGGATTAACTTTCAAGGCTTCATTTACTTTTATTGATGCAGGAAAACTGTAAATTACCCAATTTCTTTATCCCTGAAAAAAGTTTGTGATAACCTAAACTTTTTTTTATTTAACTTGGGAAGTTTATGCTTACTTTTATACCATTTACAGTTATTCACTGGACTTAAACTGCTTAAATTTCAATAAAAACTGGTAAAACGCAGGTGTTTCCAAACTGTTGACTGGTGTTGTACTAATTGGATTGACTGTACAGACTGCAGCACTGAATGGAGGGGCGGGGGTGTGTGTTTTTTGAACAAGGGGCCAAACATGGCCAGATCGCTTCTCAGCAAAAGTTTGGAGAGGAACTGCTGCTGTTGGCTCAGAAAGGAGAAGCCCAGTCAGGGTGGCCAAGGATGATTCCTCTTTTGTTCCATCTCTGTCACCTAATCAATTTTCTTTGGCAAATCCTAAATGAAGTCATATAGTGGTACTAATGTTTTAATATAACGCCATGTGTCTGTGGCACAGTTATGGCCCCAGACCTCCTGATCCCCCCTTCTGTATTTTGATTCATTAGCAGGCTAAGGGGGTGGCATTTGTTCTGTGGTGGGGCAAGAAAGAAAGGAGCGAGGATGAGCATAGGAACAATTCCGAACAAGGGAGGGGGGTTAGGAGGGAGGGAACAAGTAGAATAGAGGAGCAACTAGAGAAAGAAAGAAAGACATAAAGAAACAAAGAAAGAAAAAGAAAGACACTGTGGTCCACCCATTTTACCCACGATGCAGAAGAAAAGCATCATCATCAAAAGCTTGAGTTTGAGAGGCAGGAAAGGAAAAAGGAGAAAAAGAAGGATTGAGTGCAGAGGGAGGAGGAGGAAGAGGAGGAGGAGGAAAGGAAGAAGTAGAAGAAGAAAAGGAAGAAGATGGTGAAGAAGAAGGGGTAAAAAGCAGCCCATCTGAAGGGGACTGCTGGGCTCAGCAAGTTAGTGACTGATTAGCCAGCTCAGTCCTGTAGGGAGGCCTGTCTGTCCTTGGCTTGGGAAAACAACATAAAAGGGAGCCGGCTGTTTTGTGACGGGACTTGAAAGCTTGGTAGCTATCGGGAGACATTAGCCTTATCAATGGCCGGTCACTAGAGCCGGGCTATATGAAGCAACAAGGGCACTGCTTTTCCAGAAGGAGATAACCAACGCATACCTCGGCCCACATTTGCATGCACTGTGGCAACAGGCAGGCAGAGACACACAAAATGACAGAAAGAGAAAGAGGGGCGTGAAAAAAAATGTCAAAACTTTAGTGAGGCTAGAAAGTCTAGCTTTGCCAACTGAGGTAAATAATGCCAGCAAGCCAGACAGCCAGACGGCCAGTCAGTCAGTCAGTCAATCAGTGTGTCCTGCCCAGAGCCCAGATGGGTGTGGCAACAAGGCAGACAAGTGGAGCGCTATACTTTATGTGCTTAATGCTTCTTAAACCACCCTGTCTTCTGCTGTCCTCTACTGAGCTTCTACATGTATGAGGATGAAAGTGAGAGGTTAACAAGTGCAATAACACCTTTCAATCATTGAAAAGAACACATTGACACTCGGCGTGTGTGTGTATGTGTGTGTGTGTTAGACTGGTTTGTGGGAGAGTTTTCCATTGGGTTAAGTCCAGTAGTCCAATCTGATGAACTTGGGTCAGTGGAAAAAACAGCTTTGAAAGCAACAGGAGGACGATGGCGATCTATGACAATATGACAAAAAACATCAAAAGACTTTCTGGAAAGATCCATGATTTTCCTGCATCACCACTGTACATAACACATTGTACCAGCCCACACACAAATTTGTGCAGCGAGCGAGAGACAGACACACACACACACACACGCGCGCGCGCGCGCACACGCACACACACGCGCACACGCACACACACACACACACACACACGCGCGCGCGCGCGCACACGCACACACACGCGCACACGCACACACACACACACACACACACACACACACTTACTTTCCCTTTTTACCGCTCCACTACCCCAGCCTTCCCAGTATGTTTGTGCTGATTGATTTTTGTGGGGTAAGGTCATTCTGAACAGCTGCTGATAGACCCGCAATTCATCTGGAGTTCAAAGAGTGCTCGGGTCAGTCAGTGCCGTTACTGTTTGTACTTCACCGAATGACAACGTCATCAGGCACCCTGCCTTGTCAACAGCGTGGGTGGCAGGGCAGCTAGTCCATCTGTCAGTCACTTGTCTATCTGCTATCACAGTCACCTAATCAGAAAATACAGTGCGCTTAATCATATGATCCGAATTTAGCTTGATTCTTCAAGAACATAATGAGTCACACACTGCCTTCTGCTACACACAACTCTACTACACATTATTTTTCATAATCATCCATTCTCATTTGTGACTCAGCTGGATAATCAATCCATGAGAAACTGGAGTAGTGATCAAGATCAAAGAGAGGGTAAATGAAAGTTACCTGGGCATAACTCACTCACTCAATGCTTAACGCTAGCATAATCCTGCCAGTACCTGAAATGTTATGTTTGCAATATTTGCAATGCACAAACATCTGGAACATGGTTCAAAGGAACACACTCCGCACTCCGGCGCCACTTTTCTGCATTCGCCCCTATCACTCTCTCCCTCTCACTCTCTCATTCTCTCCCTTGTTTTCTCTCTCGTCTTTGTCCCAGTTCTAACACCGTGGACTGCTTCAGATCTTGTTTTCCTCTCTCTCAGCTGACTGGCTGACACACCTTTCAGAGGACAAAGTCCCTAAGTGAGAAAACAGAAAAAAACAAGCACGCGCACCGGAGCACAGGTGCACATATGTAATCATATGCAAACACAAGCATGCTCACTGGGATGCAGAAACATCTTACACACACGCACGCCAATACACAGATGAATACATGCACGGGGAGGCATACATACACAAGCACACACTTCCAAAGTCCTCCAGCGTCATGCCTTCCCACCCTACACTTGATAAACCCTTGTGTGAGCCTGACAAAGCAGGAGAGGGCACTCAGCAGCCTTTGAACACTGGAGCAGGTTGCATAAGACAGCTCAGTGTACCAGTGGACTGTATTCACACACTGTATTGTACTGAGTACTGTACCCAGCATTATATGACTCAGACAAAACTTTCAAGGAATTATATCTCAGCAGGTTTACATTCTACAGGTCTACAGTGTAATGAAATTATTCATTACAGTGATTAAAGCAGCAGTTCGGCATTTTGCACAAAGCAGCACATAATTAGCTTAGTCTGGCTTTTTCTGGCTTTTTGTTAACAACTATGTCAACCAATACCTCTAACGATGAGTCATTAACATGTATCTCATTTGTTTATCCCATCCTTCTCTGCTGGTCGCCTAGCTACCTCATAGTAAAGTCACAACTCAGGAAGTCGCTGTGCCCAGCTGCTGGTCGCAACAGCAACTTCCCTAAAAGTACAACTTGTTTTCACATTTCTTTTTGCATACAGATGAAACATGTCAGATGCAATTTGTTAATTAATGGCCCGTAGAGGTGCATGCAGGTGTATTTTTGAACTTTGGACACACAAATACCAGCTTCCCTCTACTTCCAGGCTTTATGCCGTGCTAAGGTAATCACCTCCTGGCTCCAATTTCATACTTCACACACAGGCTTAAGAGTGGTATCAATCTTCTCATCTGACTCTTGGCAAGAAAGCAAAAAGGTGTGTTTCCAAAATATTAGTCTATTACTTTAATGTGGATGTCGGTACTGAGAACATCTTTGTGTTCCAGCTGATACTAAGGAAATTAGCTGTTTAATCCAAAAAGAGAGGAAATAAATGTTCCAATCAAAAGTGCACACATGCGCATTTTTTGATAATCAAATGAAAACACTTAGCAACAAAACTCAGTGTAATGATTTGACAGGCACATCTTCTAAGCTTAAAAGATCTACAGCCTGCGTCTTGATGTCGAATGGTCATTTGAAAAGTGCACTGACATGGTCAGGTTCCCACCACAAGGTGTAGGAAATTCTAAGGGGGAGGTACCAAAGCATCTAGTCAGCAATTATTCTAAACTTTGTATCTGTAATTATATAACTTTGAATATGAGATGAGAGTTGCCAATCTGGACGGTGGCTTAGGAGTGAGCGCTGTCGTTCAGGGGTTTCATACTTGGCCGTGTCCCTTCTTGTGGAGTTTACAGGTTTCTTCTGAAACTTTTGAAAGGATTATGTCAGAGGAGAATCTGAGTGAATGAATGACGCCGTCTTTGAGGTGAACTGCAGAATGTCAGCCATAATTTGAGGGTATTATCAGCCATATCAGATGAACAGTAAAAAGTCTATGACACTGGCGTCCCTCAGTCTGAGTGTTAGAAGCATTTGGACATGTTGTCAAAAGGTAGCATGTTCTGTAGTGTACGTGCAATACCTCACAATTCCTGCAACGTCATAAACACCATAAGACATTCACATTTTACCGACAAATTTTTTGCATGCCAATGTCTGTGTCTATGATATTCTAAAGTTTAAAAAAGTACCCTGAAGGTGTCATTAGGGTTATCTCGACTATCTCGGTTATCTCGGTTTGAGACCATGTTAAAAACCGGAGATGTGGGCTTTCATAGATCATCATTTTTGGAGCTTGAGCCATTTTAGAGACTAAAATTGTGTCTTGCGAGTCCCCCAACTTTATGGATGTGTAGTGGTAAATCGCTGGAATACCAACTTCACGTGGTGGAGCAGAACAGTGTGTAATCATTTTCATAAAATTTGGTTGAAATTGGTGTAAAAAAAAAAAACGTAACAAGGAAAACATTCTTACAGTATAGTCATGTGAACCTTGGCGAGGAATTGCCAAATCTAGTTGTTTGCTATGCCAATACAAACTGTAAATCACCAAAGAATATCTTTATTTGTATTATTTTGAAGCATCTTAATAGTCATGCATTTACTGGAAGCATCTTGGCTGTCATACAGATTATGCAGGACTGAGTTCCTAGTGTCTACATCCATAAGGAATGAATGGATAAGTTGTTGAAGTTCAAAGCAGCAGTTTCCATCCCTGAAGAGGAAACCAGAGCGCTCTGTTTGTCATTGATGTCATCGCCAGCAAACCACACTTCAAACTCGTAATAAGGCAGCAGGGGTATTCACTCCAAAACACAGAGGGCCTTATTTGTTCAAGCCGCACACCCCGTGTGTGCCTCCATGCTTCTACTGACGTTGCGCACTAATGGTTCCCACATCAGACTCTCTTAGTGGCCCCAGTCACATATGACTGCCATGCGTCGCCATCTCCATCCACCTCACCTCACCTCCGACGGGCCTGGTCAATTAGTACGTAGCATGGAAAGCAGGCTTCTGAGGGGGCCTCCCAGTGGGGGATGTGAACAGACTGGATGAGGAAGCAAAGCTCTATTTACTGAAAATCACATTTGGGATGCACTGATAGTAATCTGACTTTAATTTAACTGGTAAAATGGGGATGTGAGTGTATGCATGTGTGCTCATATGTGTGTGTAAAGCGAGGGGTTGTGGGAGCCATGCACTGAGTAATTGAGACCGTATTTTCAAACAGCGCAGACCAGATCTTGACTCAATCACGTCTGGCCCCATGGATGGGGTAGACCAGGGTCTACATCATTGTTTGACAATGTGTATGCTGCAGATTGATTTTCTGGTTCCAGTGGAAGGGAGCAAACGGATGTGAAAGGGAGGAACAAGATTATGCATCATGAGGAAGGAAGTACAGAAAAGCGTAGCATTTCAACCATGTGCTGCACTGAAATTTTTCTTCTGCTTTTTTAGGATGACATATTTGACGAATCACCAAATATACTTAGTATATTTCTACATTCACATTTTGAGTACACTCATCAAATCTTGTCAGGATGACTGTGTGCTCTTGTCTCGTCGTTCTAGATTAAAAAAGATGATATTAAGATATTGAATGACTTAATTCCAAATCTGTAAAATTTGCCTTGTAAAGAATGAGGTGAATTCTACTAAGAGACTGTACAATAAAATCATGAGTTTCAGAAATGGTTGAGGAAACCACACCAGTAAATGTCATGCAGAGGTGGGATGGAGAGAGTTAGAACTGTGAGTGAGGCAGAGAGAAAAAGTCGGTTGAATGCCCTCATCTCCTATAGAAAAGAAACAACTAATCATACTTGGCAGGATGAAACCGCTAATTACTTATAACTTTTTAATGATTATTTAGTGTTAACCCAAAACAGCCGCTCATTTTCTTTGTCTTCCTCTGGCTTAATGTGGGTTTTGTTTCCTATGTCGCACATGTGAAATGACATTACCTTCTTTGTTTTTCTGGCTTTACTTAAAAACATTTCGTTTAGTTAGTGTTTTGTTGGCTGGGTTTTACAGGATAGACTCCTTAACAGCATGAGACATAGCTATGAAAACACTAAATGATGAAAGAAGGTACTTGCAATACAGCTGCAAGCTGTTGCCTAAAGACAGTGATGCTTGATGCTCACTCAGTATGTGATGCTTCAGCTGCAGCAAATAATTGATAAGATTATAGTGGATATAAGATTACTGACTAATGGAACTGTGAAAACTCTTAACATTAAAGTCGAACTGAAATTTGAATTCTCCTCACATTCTGCATAAGGAAAAATAAACTTCTGTAAAGCCAATGAATGTTCATGCAAACGGCTTTTGCCCTCACATGGTGTGGTTACAGTATCGTGGGGACACAGCAATCACAGCTCTTTCAGACATTTGGAAGGACCCATTGTGCTTTTAAGTTTGTATTCCACATGTGAAATGGAAGCTAGAAAGCTAGGTAGTGATTGCCACGATGCGTACCTTCCTTCTCATGTTATTTCAACACCTGCTGAAGCATTGGCAGCTGCTGCACACCCAGTGTTTCTGTTTGTCCTGCATTTTAAAATGCAGGTGATCTATAAAATATTCAATCAACATCAATTATACAAAGTAAATAAATTTCTTCCTTTTGGCAAAAATGGAACACTTCTGATATTTTTTCTCATGAACTAATATTCTTGGATGATTCTGTGCAGATCTGGATCCAAATACATTACAATTATGTATTATTGTCATAAATTGAGGAGAATCATTCTCTGTGCAGTTACATTGTGCACGCTCTCTGTCTCCCAGTAATTTCGAGCTGCATCTGTTTTTGTTTTGTTTTGTTTTTTCTGATGCCATCGCCACAGCAGAGCAATGTTGGCTTTTTAAAGGAAGTGAAGAACTTAACAGCTCACGCTTTCCAGCGACTTTGTGGAATGTCTGATGTAAGCACAAAATTAATTGCGTGCAACAATGAGAATAATGTTTTAAACATTTATCAACTCAGAGTGCTGTTGACATATCTGAGCAATGTCTTGCCTTTATAACAAGACAGATTTTCAAACAATTACTAGAACTGACAGCAATATTAGCATGTTGTATTTTAATGTTGCCACACTTGTGTGCAATTAAAATGACACAATAAAGTCCCTTTTCCTCTGTGTTCTTAGCACTCATCCACCATTTGAGGTCAAACACATGATGAAAACCAACACACAACACGGTTTGAGTTTCACATCTTTAGGGATTATCCCACACTAGCTGGGAAACTGCGTCTGCGTGGGTGGTTGTTTCATACTTCCAGTTTAACTGCGATACTACCTGTAGGCCCAGGAGTTTTTGTTCCCTCCTGTCTTTGATCTCTGCTTCATTGTGGCAGAATGATTGACCTCATTCAAACCTGATAAAACATTCCCCACCTACAATTATTCTTGCAATTAACATTATGTTATTCACAACAGGATGATCTGGCGAGCCATAGAAAGCCTCCATTAAATCCAGGCATTGCATCAAATTTCAGCTTCTAGGTTAGAAATCACAATTCTCTTTGCACTACAGGAATGCACCACAGATGCAAGTACTCAGCAGGATAATGTATACAATATGAAACCAAAAGAAACAAACATATAATACAAAAGTGGTTACCAGTTTTACGGGAAGTTGATTAAAAAAAGAAAAAACAAAAAAACCTACATGTATGAATACATGACCTACGATTTTCATAATGTCAAGCAACATATGAAAACAGTTTTCCTCCACTGTGACGTCAGATTATTATATGACAAAATACCACAACATCCTGAATGTGCTGTACGCTCAAGAAGTGGATCGCTGTACTGAAAGGGGTGCAGATCAAACGCAGTGGCCTGGGGCAGATTAGATCCAATTCCACTTTGTTACCAAGACCTGCATTTATTTGCTGACATTTACCATACAGTAAAGTCAGACATAGCCCTTGTGGAGGAGGCCCCTCATTTGGAGTCTCCTAAACCTATCAGCGGACGAAGAGAGGGAATGGGCGACTTTAGACGGCAAGAAAGAGCCCGAGAGCATCTGACTTCTATTGCCGAGCTCAGCTTGTGTGTTCCACTTAGCCACTGGTATTTTGAGGAGATGCACAGCACAGTTACCAGAGCCCCACACTCAAACACTCATGATGTCATTGAGGTTCAATCATTACAGGCTGCAGATGATGCTGTGTTGGGCCAAACTAGTTCCCACGCTTGTTTCTGCAAACTTTACTTTGGGAGCAATAATGCAGAGATGTTTCCAGCTGACACTTCAGTTGCGTAAGAAAAGAGAAAAGAGAAAACCAGAGGGAGAGAAAAAGACAAACCTCAAGACAAGACTTCCTGATTTCTTCTTCTTTTTTTTTTCTTTTCTTTTTTTTCTTAAATTCCTCTTGTTTTACTATCAATTTTGCAGCATCTGTCTGGGAGTCTCTTAATTCCTCTAAGGAGTTTCAAAGGAAAACAGAAAGAAATGAACTAGTTCCTGCAGCTCCTGCTGAACTTGGTGACATCTTTGGTGACATATTTCACGTTGGCTTTCACTTAAATTCTTTTCTGTTGTAATAGCAGTGATGCTAATACTGTATGTCTTTTCTTTTTTTTGACACCAATGACCATTCAAAACAGCTAACCTCATCTGTTTTGATCACAGTGCACTACATGAAATATGCATAGTGAACACAGAGGTGTTTTTTTTTTTCTCCAGTTGGCTACTACAAATTTACAGTCTAAGTGGGTGTTAACTTCCAGATAAGCTCAACTGTACTGCAGCACATTCATAATGTGGACAAGCAGCTTTCTTGAAACATCTGAGCACTTGGAACGAATTCTTCACTTAAGATAAGGAGTACAGGTAATCTGGTCCAAATAGGCCATCTGCTGTTCCCACAGCCAACAACAGAGTCTAATAACATGCTGCATCCAATCAGATTGTACCACAGTCAGCCGAGATAAAGGCAAAGCAATAAAATGAAACAATCTGGTGCTTTGACACTACAAGCAAGAGAGTTTGCTATTTCACTGCTGGGCTGGGGGCAGGAATGTGCTCTTTGAACCAGCTTTATTTAACAGCGGAGCAGCATGCGCACAGCACGCCCTGAGTCTCCGAGCTGGCCCGAGGACCGTTTGCTCCTGGCGTGGGTACGTCAGACGCGGGGCCACCAGGTCAGGGAGCTGGCATCCTCACCCCTGGCACAAGTTGCTCCCCTCGGGGGCATAGGGGCTGACACCGGGCTCATGGGGAGCACCAGACAGACAGGGGCCTACCAAACAGCTTGTGACCATAACCAACAGTGGCAGAGAACAATGAATGCAATTATTTACAAGAACACAGTCCAAGTCTCTTTTAGTCTCTGCCTATTACGCCTGTTTACTCTCACTCTCCTTTTGCGGGCAGCGTGGAGGGGCTGTGACCCTGTCGGTACAGTCGTCAGCAGGACTTTTTCATGGTGCCCAGAGCTTCCCTGCTATTCATCCTCTATCACCATCAGGCCTGATCAGTGCCCAGCTGCAGCTTCTTCCCTACCAACTGCACATTTTGACGAAAGGTCGAGGGAGACACATGAAAGTGAGTGGAGCAGGTCTTTTCAGGCTTTGTGCAAGAGAAAAAAAAAATGTATAAAACTGCAAAGAAACAAATAGGGTTTTCTTTAGGTGCAGTGTTGAGGTAATGTGGAAAAGATCCGCCAAGGGTTCAAACAATAATACAGTGGTGAATCATTACTTTCATGCACCATTAGGAAGGAATTTCTCTTTCTATTGGTTTTAACTGCTGAGAACCTGGTACAGACCAACAAGCTTCTGTCAGCACATGGCTGTGAGTTGCAGGGAGGAGCCGAGACCTGAGAGAGCAGAAAAGTCTGCCTAAGTACAAATCCTATATATTTGGCCTCATAAAGTGAAACCACAAAATTAAATTTCATGTAATACTTTTTAATGATATATTTTTAACCCAGTACGACCAATGTGTGTCACTGACTTCAATTCCTTTGCTAACAGGAAAGACAGAATTAATCACTGTTAACACCCATCAAAGGTACATTTTCCATCGAAGACGCTGTTGTCGGTTTGACTGTTTTCCCAACATCTGCACACTCCCACTGTTTTTGAAAAATGGTCTCTGTAATCGTTGCATCACAAGTACCTCTACCAGAATTCAATGTATAGAAATCACTGTCCATCTTCACCCAGACTTTTCCATCAACTTAGTCTTACTTTGTTTTTGCAAACTGCACAAATAATAGAAAGGTGAGAACAGTAGGACTAAACGTGTAATCATCAGCATGAAAAGGTCATAAATGTTAAAAATTAAGAAAGTCAGTTCTAGTATTGCTCTGTTTGAATTATTACTTTAACCAAGCCATTATGCTGTACATTATGTCTCTGTATGGAACTGTAGGCTCTCAGTGTTTTCAATGCAGTTTTTAAAAAACAGTGGAAGCTTATGATATTGGAGAAGAAAAGCTAATTCAAAGAGGAACAGGCAGCTGACCTTATGATTATGGGATATATATTGACAGGTTTAGATATGTGTTCAGGGTTTCATAAGACTGTGTCCTGAATGAAACACAGCTTATTTTTTGGTTAGAATCTGAAAAAAAAAAGAAAAAAAAAAAGAAAGCAGCGAGCTTCAGTGAAGCTGCTTGGAATCTGTGTGTGTGTGATCTTCTTTGTCCAGTTCAATAACTTCTTGTGTCCGCACCATCCATACATCATCTGTCAGATCTGAGAGGAAGCACATCTCACCTGCTGTAATGGCTTTATTGTGACTGAGACCCCAGTGGAAGAAGATGACTTCCCCATCCCCTCCTCACTGAATCAACTCCAGCTGAGCAAACAACACACACACAATGTGGAAGCTACAGACGAATAATAGCGCCCAAGATCGTACAATAAGTGTACAGACCCACTGTACATGTAAACACAAAGGCATACTTATTCATACAAATACACAGGGGCACACGCTAACACTCATACAGTAGATACAGTGAGTTCTATCTTTTTTTTTTTTTACTCTGTGGCTCTTGGCTGTGGCCCTTCAGGAGTCTCCAGATGAAGAGAGCGTGGAGTGTGGCAGAGGGTCCTTCCATAAACAATAAACAACAGTTATCTTGTGTGCGACCGTCTGTGCCAAGTGGCACATGAAGCCAAGCCCAGCATCTGAGAGGCGTCTGCTCCTCTTTCCGCCTTTGGTCTTGTCTCTTTCAATGGCTTATAAAAGTGTGGATGTGTGTGTACACCCAAGGGTGTGTGTCTGTGTTCACAGCACAGCACAGGGCTCCTCTGTATTGTATTCTGAAGCTGGCTGGAAGTAAAAAGGCAGAATTAAGAGTGGCGGGGGCAAGAGAAAGGGAGCTGCCAGCACACTGCAGAACTGCAGGGAGCTCCCCCAGATCCCAGCTGCCCAGGACTGGCTGAGAGCTTCAGGCGAGTGCCAGGCTTCCTCGGCCCTCGTGGAGGTGGGCCAGAGAGAGTGGGAGGAGTGGGAGGTAGACGTCAGAAAAAATGCCAAAAATAATGTCTGGGCCTATATAAAGAAAGCCTTGGGAGACACACAATGCTGACATACACAAGAAAAACTCAATCTGTTGGCAGGTGGGACACATCAGGGGCAATTTGTCTTCAGAGAACAAAACAGAGTTTTCAAGCAATAATTGGTTATATAAGGTGTTCATATTTTATGAAGCACTGGAACACAGAAGTAAAGAACTTCCTGAGTAGCCCAATGAAATGGTCTTTCATTATTGGTGGCCTGAATGCCTTTCCTCCATAGGGGCTGGCAACACAGTGGAAAACAAAGTTTATCTGGAACGGTTTAATGCATTATTTGTCTAAAAATCAAGGAAGTGAGTTTATTTTGCAGATAATTATAGCTTTTGTTGTGTCGATGGCCAAGATAAGCCAGAGTTCCGAACCATTAACTGGTTGTGCTTTTTCTGGCAAACACCAGCACTGAGTTTGTAATGCAGAACGCTCTGTAAGAGCCCTGGCAGCAAGGTAGACGATCCGAGCATTAGGGGGTAGAGCTCCTTCCACAGCACAACACCAATCAATCGATCTGTCTATTGTAAAATAAGATTTTGAATAAAACCAGTACAAAACTGTTTTTTCAATATTTCACTTTCTAGTTCTTTAATTTAACATAAACACACCAGTTCCCACCCTCCTATCTCTTGACCCATTTACATCAAATAACATGACTCAATGAAAAATGGAGGCTATCAACTATGCAATATTCAAACCATATGTAAAGCCAATGTCTGATCACTACACACTGAAGGGAGAAATGCCATACAACTATCCAAAGTGGAGTGTCGGCCCTGAGAGTTGGGGTTCTACAGTAAGCAGTAATAATTACAGCACAGGCTAGAGCCTGTGGAAATCCCCTGGCTGGTCTAGACACTTTTGCCCTCTGAGCTGACCCAGGAACCGGCTGGGGCGCTAATCATGGCACTTGGCAGACAGCAGCATGTTTCCATAGGTCCTCAGAGAAAGCCCTTCCTCTGCAGAGCCAGGTAATCACAACAAGAGCACATCCCGCCCTGACGAGGCCAATGAATGCGGGCCTGCTTTGTCCACTCCAGGAGGAGTTGGGGGACTATTTCTGTGCTTCTGACAGAAACAAATGACCCCTGTGTCACCCTGCGTGTCGGGCTGACTGCCTGCTGGGGAGCTAATGTGGGTGGTGTTCGTCATTGTGTGTTCCCACCCTGTGGCCAGTAACAGGAAGTGAGCTCCACTATGACAAGGGAGAAATCCATTTACATCTACAGGCTGTTTACTCATAACACTAAGTAAGGGTGGTGTGAAACTCAATACTGAGGTGTTGAAAGTTCAAGAATAAGCATATTTGGCATGTGAAGTCCTCTGATTAACTAACTGAAATTAGTGATAAAAAGAAGAGAAATACTGTACATCCAGGCCTCTGGTGGTCTCCATTCTCATAATACCTCTAGTTTCCTGCCCTACACGTTTACAGCATTACCTCCAACTACAAGGGTCCCCAGGTTTGCTTCCTGTGTCAACGTCCTGACGTACGCTGCCTGTGTTTTCCACCGCTGAACCTTTTCCTTTGGACACCTGGAATTTATCTATCATGTCCAGAGGGGGCCATTTGGATGCATTTCATTACTCCTGCTGACACACTGTTTCTCTCTAACACCTTATTACTGCTACGGTAGCTACACTGGGAATTTACTTATGACGATATCAGAGATGCTATTGTTGGACATATTATTCCATTACTGTGAGGAGTGTGAAAACATCTGTACATTATAATGATGAAAGAAACACTTGCTTCTCTGCTGTAGTACACATTTCATGGCCTGAAAAGTGACACATTGTTGGATATTGGATGTTTTTGGTTTGTAAAAACTGATGAATGAATTAGAATAAAATACAGAAGCATAGCTGTCATACATACAGGAACTGGTAAATGTTCACCACCTATTATGATTTACAGTGATTTTTTTTCCAGTATAATTATTTCATCTCCGTTGGGCATTATAGGTGAGGATCTTAGCAAAGCGTCACAGATGTTGTTTGTTTCACAATGAGGAGCTGAAACGTTGGTTGATTTTACACCGACTGCCAACAGTTCCCACAGTCTAAACAGGAGGTCCTAATTTCAGTGGCCACTGAATACTTTGGTGACATAAATGTGGAGGACTTAGCAACAGATCCCATGCCAGACCACTTTTCCTCTTCTCCACAACTCTGCCTGATCCGAGTGATAAATGTTCTTGTGAACACAGGCTGACGGAAAATCTCATTTCCTCTAATGCTGAACACCAGAGACAAACCCAGAGCAGGTATGGAGCTCAGGTGGGGTCTGACTGCAGATTTTTTTTTTTTTTTGGTTTTCATGCACACACATACATACATGAATTCTATATAGGAGGTACACATCTCTTCTTTTAGCTGATAGGTGTTTAAGATTCAACAGCCACAAGAGCGACTGCTCAGTGGCGGGACATGGTGACCAGTACAATCAAGACTTGCCATAATAAGTTAAAAGAATGAAGCCATACGACTTACATTGAAAGCTCGGACTGCTCACAAAGTGGGCTCAGATCTTCGCTGGTCATTTCAGCCATGTTTATCATGTCACTCAGGTAGGCCAAGAAAGAGCCTGACCCAAGCATGAGGTCTTATGTAGGGCCATAACAGGCCGGCGGGTGTTTTGGTGCTGCTTCTTTCTGCTTTTTCATCACATCATTCCTTGTCTTCATAAATGCTGGTGTTTGAGTTCACGTCTGGATGACTGTCTGTGATTGAAAAATACAGGGAGCAAATTTAGAATAGGCTACATAGACAGTCAAGGACCATTTTCTCAATTTATCATATGCTCACTCAAGACGTTTTAAATGTGTGTGTCATCTGAGCCTGGGCATGCTTGAGAGAGAGTGTGTGTGTGTGTACATCCTCTTCTTTCCCTGAGCCCTCTAGACTCCTGATGCCCACAGTGATCTACTCCCTCTTAGCCAGACCCACCACCCTAGCCCACCCTGGCACTGGCACCAACACAGCCAAGCTGACAATTATTATCTACCTCACTGCCCTTGCTAGCAAGCTGACGGGATGGGCAGCATTTGTCTGGCTAGAGTATACAGTATCAGTCTGCCTGTGTAGGGTCAATGAGGGCACCCCCCCACCCCACACCCCTCACCCGCCACCCTACCCAACCACTCCACCCTATCCAATATTAGGCTAAATCAGACTCATCTTTACTGTGTCTCATTTATAAGTCTGGTAACACTGGTGACACAAGCGTGGTGGCTTTTTTGTAATAATCAGAAGAAAAATGGAAAACTGTCAAACAGCCATCTTCTCATAGAGAAGAGAGAGCTACACAATGTTTCAGACATGTGTTTGTCAGAAACCTCCCTCTAACTGACAAGGGCTGTGGTGTGACTCATCCTGGGCTGTTCTGATTATGTGATCTCCTCCACCTCTCCTCTCATTACTGACTGGTGTTCACCCAACAAATCCCTCACAGTCACCACCATCATTTTTTATCATCCCAGGCTGCAAGCAGAGTCTTAGCAACTCACCAGTTAGTGATGATGAAACCTGCAGGGAATAAGTTGTTTCCTCCTGATTATCAACTACTGCTGCTATCATTTCAACAAGCTCTGGCAGTGCCATTGTATAGCTTTATGATTCAACCGCAAGTGAAAAACTGATCTGGGTCTGGTACAGCCAAAAGTTCCTCCTTTAAAATGACTCAACTCTGACTTTATACAAGAACCATCATTTCTACCACTGTCACCAAAGACCAGCTTTCTGAAGACCTTTGTGACTCATCAGAGAGAGCGCAGAGCTGAGGAGAGGGCAGAAGCAGGCGGAAAAGGCCATACCATAGAGAGAACAAGAAAATGCAGATAATGATAGATATGGCCTGTGACACAGATGGGCCAGGACTGTTTTAGATAGACACCCTCCTCATCAGTCTGAAATTGCAGAGTTGAAGAGAACTCGCTTGAAGGAAACACGACTGGAATCGAAGGATCAAAGAGGGAAGACTTATGGACTTACATTATAGCCTACAGATGGTGCAAACTGGTGTTTTGGTGTGGTGATGCAGACGACTGTGCACAATAATTCATACTCTCAGTCATATGTGGAAATGGGTTTTTAAAATTCTATTTATGAAGGATCCTTTCTGTTGTTTGTCATGTAACCTTGCGTGCCCTGACACTAGCTCCATCTACTGGTACTTGACAGTTTAGCCCAAACTATTAATAACTAAAAAATGGACCGACGCTCTTGACTCCTGAACAGCCAATGATCAAACATTTTTGAGCTAAAAATAAACACATTAGCTGCGCATAAACATCCAAACAAACCCGACTGTTCTTCTAGGCATGTTACAAGTCGTCTTTTTAGAGATTTGGGGCTGTGGTGTGGAGCGGGTGGCCCAGCCCTGACCCCTATTCATCTCAGTGACACACAGTAGACAAAGTTGTAGAGGGACGTTCAAAGGCATCGCATCCCACAACCATGAATTGCACAGCATATACAGTACGTACACATGCATTCAGAGGTGAAGAAACAGGCTAAGCACAGTAGCAAGACTTGTTTTAGACCATCAATCTATACACCCATCCATCTGTGCATACATGTATCTTGAAAGTGAATTCTGGGTAAGGGAAGGAGACTAAAGAAAGGCCCCTCAATTTGGGTTTCCTCTCTGGTTAAAACCAGCTGTGCAAAAACATTGTTATTTTGGTTTGGAGCTATAGGAAAAAGTGCTCTGTATCCACACCTTCCTGCTTCTCCTGCCCCTCACATGCCCCTGGCACAGCAGACCACTCTCCCTGAGCTGTACTACACTACTACACAGTGCACAATGCACTTTACCCTGGCCTTGATTTAGAAGACACATGGATTAGTACTGTCAGTTCTATATTATTCTGCTTTTGATAAACTCTTCTATACAGAGTCCAAATGATGCAATCAGGGAGGATATCTATGAATATAGTGAAACAACTGAAGCTCCAGTTCAACTTCAAGTCAAATCAAGTTTATTTATATAGCACATTTCATACAACAGGCGTAGACTCAATGTGCTTCAAGATAAAAGGCAAAAAGCTAAAAACTAAGATAAGGTATTACAATAAAAAGGGAATAAGATAGGAAAGTACTATTATTGCTACTATTCTTATTTGGGGACATTTATATAATATATAACTAAAAGCTTGCAAAAAAAGTTAAGAGACCTGAGAGTGAGAGAGAGAGAGTGATGGAGAATTTGCAGAGTAGGAGAATTCAGAGAATAGGACCATAATGACAGAAAGGCAGAAAAACTCTCCATCATGTAAAAACTGGTCAGATTTTCCACAGGGAATTTCAGGAACAAAATGTGAAAATTGACGCGTGAGACAACAGACAAATTTGTGAAGAAAAGGGAGAAGAATAAGATGAAGAATTTCTTGGGATAATGCATTCAACTGTAACCACACTATGTCAACCAGAAAATATGCTTAAAATACAACTACACAAACATCCTCTGGGTCCACAAATATCTACAATTCATGTAGATGCAACACCCTTGATAACCCTTCCTGTCTCCATCTACAATCTTTAAGAGCTGAAACATCAAAGCTTGGAACAGTGCCACTTTCTCAAAGTCAAAATGACCACTTGTCTCAGCTTGGATGTGATCCTAGAAGTTTTTGACATCAGTGTCAATGAGACAGGCAGGCTCATTCAGACAAACTCGCTCCTTCCTGGCTCGGTTCTCTTGTTCTCACAAGATCCAATACATTCATAACCAAACAGTGGTCAACAGCACAAGAGGATCAAGGACATAAAAAGCCTGTGATTCATAAGCAGTGCCAAAGGGTTTTCCATAATACTCGACACTAAATTACAACAAATCAGTACCATGCAGCTGGGAAATATAATTCACAACTTTAGTCAACCATTGTTCCTGATGCACAGCCTCATGAACTCAATATCCTGTAAACATAATGCTATTCTGTTCTGTTCTGTTTGGTTTCATTCTATTCTGGTGGATCCCCAGTGGATCTATTGGAGAATGCTTACAGTACAATTCAACCATCCATCACTCTAAACTCAAGTTTATTTGTACAAAGCAAATCTCTTGGCTGCAACTCATGACTATTTTCAAAATGTATTGACCTCTTGTTATTTTTTAATGAACTGATTAATGGTTTAAATAACCACCATAAAAAAAGGTGAAAAATGTCTATCACAAACTCCCCAACACTCAGGTGCCATCTCCAAATTGCAAAAGTATTAAACGTACAATTGTATAAACCAGATAAAAGTAGCATATAATCACATCTGACCGTCATGCTTTCTTGTTACATGGCTTAACACAATAAATACATTACCAATATTGTTGACTTATGATGATCGATCCATTCAGCTCCGTGGGCGTAGGTTATACAACAATTGTGAACCTGCAAACTGAACATTTTGCCACCCGGTCGAAACGGTTCCTTCTAAACTTCACAGACCTTTTGTCACAGCAAAAACTTTGACTTTGACTTGCAGGAAAAGCACAGGTGTAGCTCATCAGCCTTACGATGTGTCAGCCACTCTTACGAGCCAGCGTGCACAACACCAGCCCTCTGGAAATGGCTCATCTGATGTCTCATGGTCATCATTAATGTTATTATTTAGACCTTTGCTTTTCATGCTATGATGTGTCAAGATGAATGGGGAAAAACGCATTATTATCAGTGGTCAAGTGACTCAATTCAATATCAGCCTTCCATCTAGTCAGTATTTTAAAGCTCCCTGTAGTAAATGTGATTAGGCTTCAAATTTGTCCAGAGAAATCAACATTCAGTATGAATCTATTGTATTTTTAAGTAATATTGACCAATTCTCTCTGTGAACTTAAAAAAAATGGTAGGTACATCACAGTTTTCTAAAGTGGCGGTCCAAACACACCACAAGTGGTAGTCAGATGAACTTCCTCCTCCACTAGTGTCCTCCAATGATGAATCTTAAGCCCTGCCTTGTTTCTTTTCTATATACTATCCCCAGGGCTCTTATTTTGTGGCTGTAATGTACATTCTACAGATACCAAGAGCTGATCGTAACGTAACGTAACGTAACGCAACGCAACGCAACGTAACTAATTTCTCTCCTCTCAATATTGGTTGTCTGAGAGCTTTACAAATAAATTTCAAGATTTTAATAACAACATTTTTAATGGTTCCTCAACTATGGAACTCTGATATCTTACATTCCTAACCAAGTCACTATCTTCTTCTCTATTATTTGCATCTTCTTTAAAAATCTTTCATATTTGATCTTATGAACTTATTTTTAACTTTGAACTTATTTCATGTTGCAAATAACTTTAAAACTTTGTTCACAATGGTGCAACACGTACACATTTAATCTTCCTCTGTCTTTCTTTGTCACACTTTCTCCCCTCTCCTGGACATGTCACTCTAATCTCTTCCTTTCTGCCTCTCACTGGCCCCTGGCACCATCTTGAATATTCATAACTGTCCTCTGATGAGCATGCTAAATGGGTGTCAAGATGATTTGGCCACATGACAGAACTGGATTGTCTTTGATAAGCCCCGACTTGAGCCAGAACAAGGCAGCAAGGAGGAAAAGAGCAACAGACAGAAAAGAGACATTGACCCCAGAGGGGTTTTTGGGTACTATGTTGAACCAATCAGTACCCCGGAGCAGGACCGTTGGAGCAGGGCCTGGGCAGCAATGGAGAGGTCAGTAGGGGGGCGGACCCCTGTGGTGGCCCTGGGGGTGAAAGTCATTGTCACCAGGCTTTAATGGGTCCCAAAATTCCTCAACTGACCAAAACCTGTGAACGATTGAGAAACGAAAGACATTTGTGATTCAAATAGGGCCTCTGGGGGCTCCACCATGAGGTCTGCAGTTGGAAAAGCTTCTCAGAGGAAACAAACACTCTCCCATACCCACAAGGATAAGCCAACCTGCTCCCTGCTTTTTTGCTACAATTTCACATTTTCATATTTTTACATCACAAAACTGTGGGATTTAGCTTGATTTACTTTGACTTGGGAACAAAAGCGGCTTCTATTTCGAATAGAAATTCTTTAATTCATTTGGCCATACGGCAAAGTGAATAATTCAATGTTCAAATCACGGTGGGAAAGAAAGCACAGTAACATGATTTGGTGTCTTTCTGCAAAGGAATTTATTAACTATATAAAATAAGTCCTCTTAGTCAAGTCAAGAAATGCTGAATCAACAGCAAAACAGCTTGTTTGTCAAGATTATTTTCTCTACAACTATAAATAGAAAGGCCAATGTGTAATTTCAGAAGGTAATCAGTTCCCTTTCTTTGTTTTTATTTATTTATTATTCTGCTCATATTAGGGCGTATTAGATTCTTAAAACTGCCTTTTATCCTGTGCTGTCTTTGATCAAATTAGGTCTTTATACTTTTAAAGTACAGTGATAATTACTGCCAACTTGTTAGTGATACTCGGTTCTTATTGCATAAGTTCTGATGAAGGCATTCAAATACGTATGATGTAAAAGCACATAGAAATCCTGGATATACTAAACTTCTGCAGTAAGTAAAGCCGTCCGATCTGAGTTTACGGACTGCGTTACTATCCCCCTGGTTGTTACATAAATCTTATCATCCCATGGGAAGCATTGAGGGCTGGCTCTACATGCATTGTTTCCTCTATCGGCATTGCAACCTCATCTGGCCTCACTGTCCTGTCACACAGTAGACCCTGCCCAGCCTGGGTGGTGGAGAAAGACCACCAACCACCCTCGAACCATCATCTCCAACAATGTGCTACTGGCACCCCACATTTATCAGGCGCATATAAACATGTGCATGCACTCTCACACATGACAGAAACCTCAGTGCAAATCACAAACCTGCTCGCTAATCTTCACTAAATCTGCCCCCCCATTTGGCTTTATCTGTCTTTTGTTATCAGTGCTGGGACTGGAGAATGGGAGGGGGTCACAAGGGTAAGACTCTTTTCCAGCATCTGCTTAAAGAGAAGGGGGGGCAGGAGAGGAGATCTAGCCGGGACAAGGGGCCTCTCCTTACTCAACTCCTCAACCCTCCACACCCCAGCCCCCAACTCTGATATTTTTGGAAGTCTTTTTTTTTTTTTTCCTTTTTCCTTTCCTCTAAAACCCAAATAAAGTGTGTGATGGATGAGTGAGCAGAGGCAACACCTCCCCCAACAATCTAGGGCCAGCCGGGTTTAGGAAGGAGGGGGGAGATCTTCCCTTCACAGGCCTCCAGAGGACCCAGCAGCATGCCCCCCATGTCTCTTTCACACACACCCACTGGACGCACACATGCACAATCAGCCATGGCGTTGTCACGCACAGTGTACAAAGATAGCCACAAATGCAAATGCAAGTTGAATGCACATGCACAGTACACACATACAGTGTAGGCATGTAATGACAGATAAGCAAAGCTCTCAAACCTCAGACCTCAGTACATACACCCCGCCACTCCACCACAGCACAACTTAGCAACCCCTCTACAGCCCAGTAGCACCCTCCAGTCTGTGGACCCCCTACACTCACAGAGAGGCTGATTTCAAACCAAATATGTAAAAAATTGCCAAAACCCAGACAGGAAGGAGAAGAAGTGAAGGAAAAAAAATTAAGAGAATAAATACAACAGAGAGAACAGGAGGGGTAAAGAAAAGAGTGTGGAGAAAGGAGACACCAAATGGTCCTGGTTAATGGCTTCAGAGCACAGAGAGATCTGAACAACACAGTCAGTCTCTCTCTCTCTTTCTGAGAGCACCACCAACACAAGGAGTGAATTCCAAGAGAGTGTCGTCACCAGGAGCAAGGGAAAGGCAGGGAAGTGGTTTTAGAAGAAAAAAGAAAACCCTGGTTTAAGCCTCTGGGTGAGTTTGTGGGTGGTTTGCTGGGTGGTGTTGTATATATACACTCTATATATACAATATCTGTGTGTGTGTGTGTGTGTGTGTGTGTGTGCGCACACGCAGTGGGTGCATAGGTAGGCTTTGGAGGGGGGTCCATTGCATGGGAGGTTGCATTCTCATATGCACAGATATAAGATCAACATTATGCATTCAGAAACCCAATACATGCATTATAAACTGCAGCTGTGCACTGAATACACACAATCAGCACACCAGTACATAAATAATAAGCTGATGACAACCTGATGACAACTGATGGTCTGAGCACTATATGACCATCTTAATACCACAGCCTGAGGTACCAGTTTATCAGGTTCAGCTGTACAATACAAAAGTCCTGCAACAAATTCTTCCTTTGTGAAAGAACAGTTTTTTCTTGTAACTGTGTTGGACTGTGTTTGTATAACTTTACAGAAGTTTTAATTTCATATCACAGCAAAACTTGAATCACAGCACCTTAAACCTTGTCCCATGAAAAAGTTTATCCTCTGGTTTAAATCATAAATGGGGGTTGGACAAAATATTAGAATCACGTCTCAAGGCTGTTGCATGCTTCTTGTGCCGTCCTCTGCAAACACATGCATGGATCCGCAAACCTCTGCAGCCCATAGGCCCAGCACATGCCTCTTGAAATTCAAAACAGCTGACTATGCTCTTTGGTCCATAGGACCACCGACCCAATCGCTTCCTCTTGTGTCCTTTGAAGACACACCATCCAAGCTATAAGCAAGCTATAAACCAGTGTATTTATCAAGCTGGCAAGAACAAGGAGGGAAGTAATATTTGCTGTACAATGTGGACATACAGTATAGTCACTGTAAAAGTTTTAACCAAAATAAAAAAGCTTCATCCGCAGAGTGTACTGCTGTAGATTAGACCACAGTGCCCGGTACAGTGCAGTGCAATACACCACCACTAACTACAGCTTCGAAAATGGACGTGAAAGTTTCAAATATTCTAAGCGTTTCAAAAATAGAACCTGTTGCATGATTAATATAGTGGACTGCACTAGATTGTACAGATGTGCCTCAACTGTATCTCTCTATCAAAATCCGTCAGTGAATCAGATCAAGTCAGTTCAATTTGATGCGGAGGTGTAGCACACACACACAGACACGTGCCTCCCAAACACACAGCTATGTCTATATGGTTTTTCCTGCACAGAGAATTACGAGGCGGCCACCTCCGTCAAATTTTGTGCTACCTCCAGCTCTCAACAAACTGACGGGTTATTGTCTAACAAGTGTTGCACTCAGTGGATTTCTGTTTCCAGTTATAAAGTAATAATTCATGTTACTGTTGAGATGCGTTAAATATGTCACAGAAAGTGGAAGGGGCTGGTGATGGAGGGGATCAGACTCAGAGTGCAAGACAAGATGAAGAGTCAAGGCGAGGGTATTCAGGTGACAAGTCATTAGTGTATTATCACAGACACGCAGAATTTGTAAATGTGACACAAAGGCAACAAGGTTGTGTTGTGCTTTTTAATTGATCTTTGATGTATTTTTTTTTTTAAATAATCATTTCATTTAGTCTTTAAAATATCCTGAAACTTTCTTTAATTGTTATTGTTTATTGTCCTTTTGTGAAGTTGTCAGGATTCACTAGAACTCCTAATATGTTGCCTGTAAAAACTGTTTACTACCCTGCTCCCTGCTTTACTGTTGGTCCAATGCCTGCAAAAACATCCCAATGATCAAAGTCACATGAACAAAGAGCAGCAAAAATGTAGCTCATTCACAGGGAATGCACCTTTGCACCTGCTGGTTTGGCTTGATCAGAGTTCAGGCAATCAGAGTTCCCCAAGGGGAAGTGGCTGCTGCTCTACACCTGAATGCAAATGGGCAGGTTTTATGTGGTCCAATATAGCCATGACAGACACACACACACACACACACACACACACACACACACACACACACACACACACACACACACACACACACACATTGTCGGTGTGTGTGTGTGGCAGGCAGGCAGAGCATCCAACCAGCAGAATTATTGAGCCCAGGCTCATTTGCAGCCACTACAGCCCTAAAACTGTGGAGATCCAGCTTGTGCTGCCAGACCAGACTCCAGACAGTTTGATGTGGGGACGGAAACCCTGTGTCGTTGTCGCCGTTGTTGTTGTGATTTTTGTTTGTGGGTCAGGCAAGGGCTTCCGGTATTCTGATGCCATACACTGTCGAGCGTGTGGTTTCCTAAACCATGATTTTGGAGACAAAATAGACTGCAGGCCTTTTGCTGTTGTGAACCCACATGACAAGATAGCTAATTTGTTGAGATGTCCTGAGCTCCAGGACAAGACAATAAAAATCAATTTAGACTCCTACGTTAACAAGAGATGCTGATTATGATGTACAGATATTAAAGTCAGAATTCAGAAAAAAAAAGGAAAGTGAAGCCACAGCAGAACTAAAAATACTGGTTATCACAAGCACACGAGGAGTTGAGCTAAGCATAGCAACAAGGTCTGACACAGTGAGAGAGATGGATAGATAGAGATGGAGAAATAGAGTGAGAGAGATAGCCTAACTAACAGCTGTGAACATTTTCCATTTGAAGTGAAACATTCCTGTGTGCTCACGGCCCTGCACACTTCAGCGGGCTTCCTCTCAGCTCCATGTGGTATTTGTCCCCAGCTAAGATCCAGAGAGTGGGAGAGTGAGCTGCAAACTTTCCCAAGGATACCATCCAGCCACATGCCACTCTTGCCCTCCCTCTCAGCTGAACGGCCCTGCTTTCCTCTCTTCCCTCTCTCCTCCTACGCTCCCTCTCTCCCCCCTGCTGCCTCCTCACCACCTTCTGTGGCTTGCCAGGACGTCACTTTGATTAAGAATTGACTCCCGATTGGAAAATCTTTCTGTTCTAATAATGACTCCGCGTGGTCGTGTTTAATGCCTCACAATAAGCACCTTCCCGTCTGAGCAGTATTAAAAACATTTGGCCACGCTACCAGCAGAACTCTATGGATGGTGATGTTGGTCTATCGATCAGTCCACCACTGTGGTAAGGAAAGAATAGAGCGACTATTGGATGGATGGCTATGAACTTGTGTAAAAAGCTCCATTCAACTATTCAGTGAAATATCGCATCATCGACATTATGGATTGGCACAGAATTTTGTATGTAGATATTAAAAGGTCCCAGATTATTTATCCCAATGATTTTTGTGGATACTAGTTTTCATCTAGCACCAACATGAGGTTGACATTTGACACAGATTTGTCCAAAATTTTGGTTTATGACCAAATACCTGGGAAACTAATGGCACTCCGATCGACATCAGCTCAACTTTGTGATTACGCTAATTAGTAAATGTTAACATGCCAGCAATTAAAATAAGGTTTGCAAAAATGGTAAACATTACACCTATTAATATTAACATGCTTATTTTAGCATAGTGTTAGCATGCTGGCATTAGTATTTAGCTCAAAGTACCACTACGCAACCTCTCATAATTTCTAACATGACTATAGATGCTTCAATTTGGTCCCATTAAAGTGGCAAAGCAAGTTCCGTGAACGCGCATTTGCGACGTAGGTGATGTGATGAGCTTGGTGATGTAGTGACTGCATGGGGGTTAGGCAGCTTGGTTTGCAGCGCCCTGAAGGGATGAAGAGGAAATGTCTATTGGCGTTGCTTGTCATATGACAGAGCAGGGTTAGGCAAAGCTGGGTGTTGTGACAACTAGTATGCTAACATCCTCCATTATAGACTTTGCAGTTCTCTCTATTCCCTCAAAGGTCAAGATGGTTTGCAATCCATCAGCCAATCCTGTAAATATTACAACTCCACTGAAACGGAGTGATTTTCGTCTGAAATTTCTCTGAAATAAACACTGGTGTGACCATGTCCTACCTTTGATTTTGTTGTCATGTACAATATTTTAAAAAGTGGAAAACTACTCTGACGCTGCAATTATTTAATTCCTTTTTTTCCTCTCCCCACTCTCTCAGGATCTATTCCCTGCCTGAACTCCTCTTGGCTGGTACTCGTCCACGAAAACACTCTCCACGTTTGTTTCTAAATGTTACACGTCTTTCTTTGCATTTCCTTCCAGGAACATTCTGCCTTTTAGTCCCACCTTTTCTGCCTGTGTCCAAATGCACAATAAATAGCCTGGACCTGTTTTCCGCTCTCTTCACCTCCGCATCTCACGGCCGTTACAGTTCTGACTATCATGAGATGTGTGTGTGTCCTCGGGATCTTGGCTGCGCTTGTGTGTCCTCAGGATCTTGGGTCTCCAGTTGTGTGGGTAACATGACGCTTCAGCCCCAGCCAGTTGCCACAGATGGTAAGAGCACAACAGCTAAGCGCAAGAGGGGAGCGAGGAGGAAGTGCTGTTATCACCAGCTGGCTCAGTGGCTCAGCCAGAGCAGTCAGTAAGACGAGTGCAGCAACAGGAACGCGTGGGTGTGCGTGGAGGCTGAACGGAGGCCCCTGAAGTCTGAGAGGGCAAGTGTTAGGAGTGTACGCATGTGTGTACATGTATGCTGTTTCTAGGTACAGCACATACATCCACATATCTACATCTGCATATATGTGTGGGTGTAAGTGTGTGTAAGTGTGTGTGCATGTGTGTGTGTGTGTGTGTGTGTGTGGCCTTTAATGCTCTTCAGCGCGGTGGCCCACACATGACGTACTTGTAGCCCAGAGCATTTACTACGACCTTCATCTTGTTTGTTTGTGCAGCCTTCTGAGCGGACGCTGAGAAGCTCATACTTGTTGCTGTGTTGTTTTAGTCCTGATTACTCAGCGGTTAATGTCTAAATGTTACAGCAATTTGCAAACATTTGAGGTAAGTCAACACTGCCAGGAAATATCACCAGAAAAAAAAAAATCATCTGTACTTTTACTTTCTCATTTCAAAGATGACCGAGCAGTCTGTCGTCATCTAGGAGAGCACTGAATTCATTTTTTTTTTTTTTATTGAAACAATGACAGGATGAGCGGACAATCAGCTGAGGAACATTTGAAGTTAGAGTTAGCTGGATGCTTTACATCAGCGCCTGTCTGAGCTGATGCGTCTTGCAGTCTCTGAGGAATTCAGACCTAAAGGAGCGAGGGCCTCTGACAGTTGGGAGGATGCAGCCATGAGACCTTGAGTACCAGTAAAACTAAAACAAGAACACGTTTCCCGTAACATACATTGATTCCCCTCCCATTTTTAGTTTTTTTTGTGTGTGTGTCTGTGTGTGTGTGTGTGTGTGTGTGTGTGTGTGTGTGTGTGTGTGTGTCTTTCTGTGTGTGCAGTAAGTACCTTTGTGTGGCCTTGTGGTGTTACTGGGTTCACACACTCACAAGTCTGCCTGGGAAAGTTCTGTTACATACAGTATAAACCTCTAAAGATGAAACAGAAAGCTACTTTCAAACTTATCACTGCAAATATTTAAAAGTCTGTTTACAATTTAGGGGTAGTTGGGACTCCCCTACAAGCCTGTAAAGATATGACAACACATCATTTTCCAAGTGCACTCTTTCCAAGCAGGCTCTTCTCTTTCCACATAAATCTTTCCATATTTACATCTCGATTTATAAAAAGTCCAAGGCTGACATTCCCTTTCTCTCATCGTGTCATCCCACCCTTTCCTAAAAGCAGTTATTGTTAGCACGTGGCATTATTGCGGCCAAACAACAAAAGGGATTATCTACTACAACTAAAATGGGACTAAAACCTGACATCATCTCTTCCTTGTCTCTTTTAATAGCCGTTTGATGTCCAAATTCAGCTGTACCTCTGCATACTACATCTTTAAGACTGGAGCTCCTGTTAGGGAAGGCACTGTTACATAACAGAGCCCCCACCCCCCACCCCAGCCCCTTCCTTTGCACATGTTTCAGAGTGTGACTGGTGACTGCCATGAGTTCAACAGTGAAAAGGGGGACAGAGGACCCTCTGAATGATCGGCGCTGGAGGAGGGAGGATAGAGAGAAGGAGCGTGCGTACTGGTGCGATGTCCTCACAGTACATCATTCCTCCTCTCTCTGTCACCCTCCACCCTCTCCCCCAGGCAGTCAGCCGTCCCCAGTCCATGGACAATGGGAGTGTTCAACCAAAATAGTACCTTGCTTTAGCCAGGCTTCCTGCCTGTGTCCTGGCCTTGTAATACGTCTTGCCCCTTATCTAAAGGGGATTCCAGTGGACTCCTAACTCCAAATGGAGACTGCAGGGGACAGTTGCGAGACAAGGTCCACTCAGTTAAACAGACAACTGCAGATGGGGGAGAAATGAGGAGAAGAGGGGTGAGGGGAGACTCAGGGATGAGGAGGGACTACAACAGATATATCACACATTGCCATCAAGACAGAGGGAACAAGTCCAGAGTAGTGTGTCTCAAGGTCGGTTCAGATACACATGCAGCACATCCACAGGGTGATGAACCTCTGCTAACCCTCGCAGCTGGCATGCAACCCTTTTGAGATTAGTCGTCTCTGACCAAATTAGACCACAGACAACAGTGCCTCACGTTGCAGGAACAACAATGGACACACATGCTGTTAAAAACAAGCTGTTCTTGCCCACAGAAAACACAAATGACAGCTTTAAATAGGCTTATTGACTCAAAATTCCCCTACTATCTTGGCCTGGGGAGGGTAAAGAAAGTAAAAGGAAGTACTGTAAGAGTCATCAACATGCACAACTTGAGAAACATTTGCATTATCCTTTGAATATCTGTTAAGTGCTGGGTGAAATAAAAAAAATAACAAAAGTGTCAGGCTATTTCAGTCTTGTAAAAACCACTGTACAATATTGGGGAATCTCAAAATGACCTCATCAACAGAATATCCTGATGATTCATTTACATTGTTTACAGACCTAAAAACAAAACAGCGACAAGCAATAATTTGGAGACCTTTGTTTTTTTGTTCATTGTATATTCAAGAATTAAAAATACCAAACAATCAAAAATGGACACAGGAAAAGGTTTCAGGCTAAAATACTTATTTCAAAGCAGTCTGAATGTTATGAAAATATGATCATTAGTACAAGAAAACTGCGCAGCATATCAGGTTCTGAAATCTTTAACATGTTTTTCATTTGTAATGAAAAAAACCAACAAACTCAAAATAAACGGTGGGTTGTGACTACGACAATTACAAAGTCTGGGTATGTTATTGTCCGAGGAAACAGTGTTTTGTGCTTATTCACATTTGAACTCTTTGGCTTTCAGCCACGGACCTAATTGCAATCACAGAAATGCGGCGCATTTCATCTGGTAGCTGTCTGATTTGGCCTCCTGTTCACAGCGTGTGGCACAGTCCTCTATTACTGCTTTATTTTTCTAGCTCTGTATTGTAGCTGTCACATTCACATGATGTGGCCATTTTAATTGATGCTGTTCATTCCAGTTAAAAAGAAAACAAAACAAACTGATGAGGGGTCCAGTCTCTATCGCCATCAGGCCCATAACAGTTTTTGAATGTTCATCAAAATAAAGCAAAAGTAAAAGCAGTTTTGCAGTAGACAATTGTGCAAACATGGTATAAAAAGAGCTAGAGACCACATGAAGCATTGAGGGTAATATGACATTGCTCTCCCGATTTCTGAGAAAAGCAAACCATCTCTCTTTCTCTACAGCTCTCTCTCTGAAGCGCTCTATGCTCTTGCAGCCTGAAGACAGACCGTGTCTTCCCCAAGGGCTCTGCTTGGTGCAAACCCAAGAAAGAGTTTTTCACTGCATTGTGTAGAGGACATGTTGTGAAAGGTTTTGGCTCTGACTGTCTGACAGCAGTGGGGGCTGTCTGTGTGAGGGCCTCATTCATGGCTGTGGAAATATGATGTGGTGAGTAGATGCATATGGGGCTGCACATCTCTCCCTCTTTCCATCTGAAGTGCATTCAAACCACGTCGTCCTACTGAGAGCTTCATTATGCTGCCCAGGGGAACACATCGTCTCTGTGGCTGCATCATGGACCTCTCTGTAGAATCTGGTTTCTGTCTCTCTTTCTATCACACACTGCAGTGACTAACTGGGAATACACCTTGTCTATCCCTAGAGGACCACCAGGACTGAACAGCACGCGTCCTCTCATCAGCTCTCATCCCGCTGCCACCCCTTTGGTTTATTGTGGGAACTCTGCGGAGAATACATTTCACTCTGGCCACAGTGACTTTAAAAAGAATAATTTCTTCCTTTACATCATATTACTATCAATAAAAGATTTCTCCAATACAAACTGCAATAATCCTAAAGGACACTGTGAACTTCCAGTATACACGGAACAATGCCGAGGGGAAAAATCTACGTGAGTGAAAGAGCGTCAATACATTGCCTTCAAAAGAACGTTTAGGTGTGTATGTGAGCCTGCAGGTCAAATCATAATGAGCTGTGTGTGAACATGTACAATAAAAGAGGCAGCCTCAGAGCAACAACACGTGATGTTGTTACGTGTGAGCGTCAGAGGAACCATAACCCAGATGAGAAGAAAAGCGCAATCCACGAAACCAAAATGACACACGCACAGATCATCAGTAAGTATACTTGTCTCTCCAATTCAAAACAAGTAACGCATACCGGCAGCACTTGAGATAGAATGCAGTCCCATACAATTAGCAACAATTGGTTGCATTCCCTTAAGGATTTTCCCAGACAAAAGTCCTTGCCATATCAATACTGTCCCGAGCTCCCTCCCTCGCCTGCAGTGCTGTGGTATCATATCTGGCCTCTTTGTGCGCAGGGGGATTTCCAGCCGCTGAAACGGTGAGCTGGTTGGGAATGGGCAACCGACCTCTGGGCAGCGTTTCTTTAACCGTGTGGGAACGGGGCGCTCCGTGTGGGACAGGATGACACGGTGACAAATGAACACATACTTTTTTCGGGGGCACAGACACACGATGACACGGCTGGTGGGACTGTGTGAAAGCGATGGGGCAGATTTGAAATGACACCAGGCCAAATTGTTGTGCTATCAGCTCAGGCTGTCGGTTTTACCTGACCTTCACGCAGAGGTAGGCCTTTTTCTGTGGGCTACAGGACTGGGGTTTACAGTGTGTGTGTGTGTGTGTGTGTGTGTGTGTGTGTGTGTGTGTGTGTGTGTGTGTTTTTTGGCCAGGAAAATGACACCTGCTGAGTGATAAGCACTTGAGCTCCATTACCATACATCCCCTCCAGTTCACAGTTACTTTGATGAGCAGCATAAGAGTTACAATTAATATAGTCACACTGCTTTGTGTCTTGTCTTGTTTCTCTTTGCATCTTCTGCCAGTTTGTCTTTTCAAACAGCGAGCATCTCACACACATTAATGCTACAATGTTGGCTTTACACTAAACTAATTAAGAGGTTTGCGCATCTCAGCATTCATAAACACTCCATTGTAGAGACACCCACAAAGCATTAACACACACTGTGAACATCAGCTTCTCGTGTGTGCGTGTGTGTGTGTGTGTGTGTGTGTGTGTGTGTGAGGGTGAAAATGTGCAAGGCCTTTTGATTTAATCATTCTGCCACTTATTACTGCCAAGAGTTACCACCCAGAGCTAGCCACCCAACCGCAGACACACACACACACACACACACACACACACACACACACACACACACACACACACACACACACACACACACACACACACACACACATATATATTTAAACAGCTCCTCAATGTGTCAAGAACAAATATTCAACACTAATAAATTAGATACCAGCATCTTCATTACTGGAGGCTATGGCAACTCAGAGTGGTTGAGATTCCTTGAGTTCTTAGATGAGGAAAAAAAGTCTGATTTAATGCTTACATGTCCTGCAGCCAGAAAAGAGACACTATTTTATTGGCCTACAGAAACTATGCTATTTTTCAAATCTGTGCCTGCCCTCTGCAAAGAAAACAGATGCGAATGCATACAACTTGCAATGCAAGACGAACGCAAAATGAACACAATACAAAACAATTCTGGTTGATGTTGACACACGGGTACATGCAAACATGTGGCCTGCTTTGGTTCAAAGAAAGGTTGAAGTGTTTGTTTATCACATTTACACACTGGTTTGGAATTTCAAGTTTCCAGGTGCCCCAGGTACCGTACAATTCACTGTGATGTTATCTTGCACAGCAATCTACTTGATTTGACTCACTGAGCTATTTGTGGGGTTCATTTCAATCTTAATGATTCTGTTGATCAAGCTCTGTTTTTTCTGAAGTCCTGGTTCTGGTTCTTTTTCCATTTTTGGAATAATAAACCAAAACATGTCTTAAGCGAAATCCAACTTTCATTAACTTCTGTAACTTTCAGTAACTACAAACCGAAGCTGAAGAAGCCACTTGGATAAGATGTCAAACATTCATAATGGAAAATTCTGCAAAACTCTGGATTATTATCATTTTCACAAAGTCAGTGGATGTAAACAAAGGACACACTGAATGTGACCACTGGACAAAAATCATGACAGAATCATCCAAAAATGTAATTCTGGAGTTGAAGTATGATTGGGGACTTAAAAAACTCTGTATTCCTATATGATGCAGTTGCAAATGTCATCATGTCTCCCTCAAATGTATGAAATTATTCCCACAAACTTGAACTCGCAGAGATTAATCACACAACTATTATATTTTACTGCATCACTACTTTTTTTTGTGAGCCTAGGCCACACTTTTCAGACTTTACTCCTGTCCACCATATTGCATTATGTCTGAACTGTTCTTTCAGGAATTGATTATTTTACTAAAAACATGTATCCATGTGAATCCCTGGTTCACATGCAATCAGAACCAGTTCTTAAACCAAACCCAAGCTAATCGGTTACTCTCACCACAATATCATAAATGTCAAAGTAACAGTCTGACATGCTGTGTAGTCAGAGAGTATTCAGATTTAAGGACGCTTGAGGTTGTGAACATCCACACTGTGTGAACAGGGAACAGGTCTCCTAGTGATTTTACTCATGTTCTCCTCAGTTTTATGAAGCTTCCTTTAGTTCCTAATTTCATGATTTTTGATTCCTGTACACCCTCAAATTTAAAGCAAAAAGTCAGCGGTTAAACATCATCTATACATTTCAGATCCAAACTGCCGGAGTAGTAACAGAAAATGCATTGCACTATGTAGTTGTCACCTGTTACATCAGGTCTGGCAAAAAATGAACTGTAGTTGAGGTCCAAACCGGATGTTTACAGGGCTCTGTTTACCTGTAGAAACCCGTACCAACTACACAGGTACCAGCATCAAGAAAACTAAATTTATCGCTTGACTACAAAAAAGCACACAGCAAACTAATTAAGCTACCTCAGCAAACTCCTGCTGCCATATGAATTTTCTAGTTGAAAAATGATCTTCTCAGACTGGTGTACATTTTAAAAGCCTGACATGCTCATGTGACTGCTCTGCAGTGTGACAAATTCTTTACATTCTTACTGATCAAGGGAATTATAATTAATCAAGAACTGCTCAAAGATGCTTTTGAAGCTGCAGCAGACTGTGATGTGTTCGTTAAGCACACACACAAATCTGTAATTTATCGGAAAAGAAAGAGAGATTATAATCGATCCATTCTCATATAGATAAAACTGAGTGAATCCTCCTCACTGAAGGAAAATTATCACATAATCATGCATTATAACTACGTAATAATGCCATTTGAATAGAATGTGAGAAATGTAATGCATTAGTTGATAAACCGGATACATGTAATTACAATTAAAGTGCTCTGACAAAGAACCTTACATAGAGTATGTGACCTTACATAGTACAGCTCTTGTACAAGCAAAAACCTAATCTTGTGTCTCAATGACTGAATCACTAAAAAAACATGTCTGGCCTATGGTCAGTAATGAGCAGACAGAAGGTTAATCAGATCTACTCGGCAAACGCAGAAAACCCCAGCTGCACAGAAACCATTCTTCTCTTAACAGACTTGTAATTGCAGAGACAGACAGACAGATGCGGCTTACAAAACAACTCGTGAAGAGGAATGCCAGCCATTTGGCATGTACAGTACAACAGATGAATGGCTTTTGTTGAGGGGTTTCACCGGGCCTAGTTGACAGAGGGCTAAAGTCAGTGCTCCCCAGCCCAGCAGACAGACGGGACAAAGACAGGCCAGTGTATTTCACCCACAGTTTTTCTCTGGGGGCCTTTTCACAGCTAATCCACTGGGCCTGAGAGGAGCAGCAGGACAGGTCAGTAATGCTGCTCCACCTCTGCGGAGGCCTGAGTCTTTGGCAGCATTATGGAGGCAGATAAAGGAGCTAGACGCTGCCTTCTGTGTCTCTGAAGTCACTCTTGTCGGGCTGATCCTGATCCCTGACATCGGACTATTGGAAGCAAGGCTGGCAGGTCATTGGCTCAGTTTGATGGCCAGGTAAGCTGCTGTAGAGCCTGCTGTTCCTATAGTCTGCCCCAGCTGGACGCTCACATTATGGCCTGGCTGTCATGAGATCAGGAACACACGTCCATACCTTCCATAACCACCTTCCCTCCTTATTTGTTTCTGTCTTTCGCTCTCTCGGGCTCTCTTTCCCAGCTCTCCACCCTACTTCTGGACGCCCTAAATCACCCAGCCCACTTTTTTTTTTTTTTTAAATAGCAGCCAATGCCTCTGAATCAAAAGCACTCTAAATATGTCACATTCCACATGGTACCTATCTCTGTGGTGGCAGGACTTTCTCACAAAACTTAAACCCTATTTTTCTTTGAATGAGAGTACTCTATTGTTGTTCGAATTGTCCATCCAAACCCTAGCAACTTCCCCAAATCGGTATGCCGCAGGAATTCCTGGCTCCACTGCCAACTCTAGCTACCTGGTAAAGGGGATTAGGGTTGCTTTATCCTTTAGTCAAGAATGCGGAATGGCTGAACTTCTGACCAAGTCAGACAGGCTTGACATTCAAAGCCTGTGCTCCAGGGTGATGCCTCCAATCTCTGTTGTCCTTCTATCATCTTAAATTTCCATCAGGACAATTTGATGTAAATACCACTTAATAAACTATTTCCGCCACAACCTGGTGTATCTAATGAAAAGGGATGCAAGAAATATATAAGATAGTGATGATGACACAAAAGCTTTCATGGAACTTGGAGATCAAACATTTAAGAAATAGGTTAACACCCTCGTAAATGCTTGGCAAACAGCCATATCCTTAATATAATTATAATCCTAACATTCGTGTTTGAACACCATCTATTCCCATCAAAGATGTTGAGTTCGAACAGGTAAAACCATGTGCCCACACATTTGTCCCACTCCTCCCCTTGGCCTCAAGGCTATCATGTAAAAATAGCTATCATCGATAGCATTCCTAAGTCATGACACTGTGCTCAAGGTGACTACCACTCCCAGTAACCCAGAAGCAAGTCTCTCGCACTCAAGCCCATTCATGAATCCCATCCCTCTGCAAGCCTTCCCATCAGAAAAATATCTGTGACGGTTGAACATGGTCCCATCAAAACATGAGTGAGGAAAAGACATGCGTGAAACATATACCAGGTATAAAGTGTATTAACAGGTTAGCAGCTAAGGGCAATACCAAGACATCTTCAACATATCACAAATACGAATCATCAATCAGAGATACTGAATGAGAATAAGAATACAGCTACAGCAGCAACTTCCTGAGCATAAAATACAGGATTGGTGAAAACATAATGGGTTTTAAGCTTCTCCTCAATGTCCACAGTAGCTCCAAAAGCCAGTCTTGAACTGGCAATGGTCTAATGTACATGTCAGGGCAGGACTGTGCTACAGTGTGTATTAAGGCTGGGCAACTCTTTCCCTCTTCATTAGGACAGTTTCATACAATGCAACCTACTGTAGAAATCAACAGGTCACAGTAGTTTGGCCTTTAATAACAACCAACTGAGCAGTACTAAACACATTTCCAATGAGGGAAACATGGAACAAAACAGCATCAATGTGGAAATTAAACAGCACCTTAGATGACTCTAGTTAAGTGCAGCCAAAGCAGCTGCAACCTGACTTTAGCCAATGCCTCATCAGCTCAAGCTGCATCATAGAGTATCTGTTTAGTTGTTTATGCCCACTGTGCTCCAATTAGTCCCAACCTCACCTAACTTCAAGGGTATATAATGCCAACACTGTACACAAGTGATTATAACCTGGTTACCGGATTTGCCCTTTTACTACATTGACATACTGAGACCCCATTTCAAATATGTTCTGATAATTGTAAAAACAACAAACAACTCTATGTCCTGATCACTGTCAACAACTGTCACTACTTTGAAGTCTTTTACTTTGGAAGTTAATTATATAAAAGTCTCATTCCCATATATTATAGTAAGTTGTACTGAAAATAAACTGTCATCTGAGGTAAGAGGAGTAACGTAAAATTCTCAGAAACTGTTGCTAGGCCACAGCCCAAACTATGATCAAACACAATAACCGAATCTTGTATTTATCTCAAATCAAAACCAAACGGGGCTTTTCCATTTTTGGTTGCTGCCTGTTCAAGTGATACCACATAAGACAAATGAACAGTATCAAAAAGGCTGAAGAATCTTACAAAACAAGGTGTGTCTTGGTTTTGGTAAGGTAAATGTGTCTTCCTCTAGAGAAGAAGAAGAATAAACAGGAACTCCTCCTGTAAATATATTTATATTCAAAATAAAAAATGGAACGGTGCACTGACTGGTTTGCCCCTACAGGAAAAATTGTCGTACTGCTTCTACAGTTGGATGAGGTATCTGTCTGGTTACTAGTTCTAATATTCAGTCAGCAGTCTAGTGCCTCTCTCCTGTACTCAATTTCACAAGCCAGTGCTGCTGTCCTTCACAGGGGATGGGAGGCACCTGTGAGGGGGATGCTGCAGTCGGCCTTGCCCTTCTCTCAGTTCTGGAGACCAGCTGACTTCTATCAGAGGGCCAAGTCTATCAAGGACAACACTCATGCATACCACCGACAGAAAGGAACTAAACTCCTCCACCAATCTGCAACAGTTCTGGGACAGAAACAGACATACACCTTCCCCTGTGACAAGCATGAACACACAGACATGTGCATCCACACACATATATTCAAAGACAACATCTGCATCACTGTAAACATAGATTTTTATATATTTTGCCTTATCTTGCAATATCTCACCAGCTTTTTCATTCCTCGAAAACCAGGGAGCAGCCAGAGCAGGGAGGACTGAGGCTCTGGCCCGACACCTGATGCCCTCCTCCTGGCACCAAGGGCCACTGAAAGATTCCTCAGGCCTGTGAAACCAGCCGGCTGTGCACAGGGTTCAAAGATTCAACAAATTCCAGGGCAGCTCTCAGGGGAGAGTTACTTTGTGAACGGCCACACAGAACCAAAAACCCTCCAAATATTTGAGAATGATAATTATAGACTCACTAAACTTATCAGGGACCATACTTGCTCTTTTGAACACTTCTGGAAGAAATACATGTATGGATGTAGTTATTTATAGTTGTAAGTGACCTATTACATTGTCATTTCAATAAACAACATTATCTCAGTACTGATATCTTAAATCATCACTGCAACAATTCCTTAAGAGTAATAAATATTAACTTTGTTTATACTAACATCTGTGTGTAACGGTGGGAAAGATAAACAACAGTTTGTTTGTTATAAAGTGATCACTAAGGGCCATATGTAGAGCGAGATGATCAGGAAGAAACAATACGCAATCTGGGACTCTAAAAAACTTCCTGTTGGGGTGGGAAGCTGGGTAATAAAGGATGGTGTGTGCGTGTGTGCGTGTGTGCGTGTGTGTGTGTGTGTGTGTGTGTGTGTGTGGGATCTGTCCAGATGGACCGAGGGCCAATATGGACGGAGTGGGGTCATAACAGAAACCAGAGTATCAAAGCTGAGAGGGCTGATTCCAGAAACTTGGCACTTTCAAGTAGCACTTATCTAGGGGTATCATATAAACTTAACCCTGCTGTCAGAATGGTTGCATGGAAGGAAATGAGTTGAGGGTCATGACCTTGAAAGCACAAGTCAAACGTCGCTGGCCACGGCTCACAGAAAGTCACAAGGTAAGCTGCACAGCCGCAGCCTCGGCATGCCAGATGGCTCTAAAATCTGAGTCGACGGCTGATAGAAATCTCTGAAGACCCGGGTCCCATCTCAGCCCCCTCCACGAGAGCAGCAGACTGATACATAAGTAACATAGCAACTGTCGCAGGGTGACCACACACCACTTTGCACCAATTTTTCCCTCATTTGTCTTTCCACTAAATCCAAAAACTCATAACTGTCAAAATTAAAAAAGTTAATGAAGATGTGAAGCCATATGTTTTATTTCTACCATGCTGAATTTGTCCAGTTGCATCTCATTGGCAGGGCCCCATCATCTGTCTGGTGCGGGCGCATTCAGTTTCATGTCTTTAAAACCTTGGATGGTCGTAATATTTGCTTCACAGTGACAAATGTTTTCAGGCTTTTTTTTTTTTTTTTTTCTAGCCAGTTATATACAACCTAGCACACACACTGTTATGTCATTAACCACACTGCCAACAACACAAGTAGGTCATAATGATGCATCACTACTTTGCTGCAGTATCACCATGGTAACAAAAGTAACAAATAATTGATGTAGCACATCTCTCCTTCACACATCCACTTACCGCTCGTACATCAGATATTCACGTCATATTAAGCAGCCCTCACTTCCAATAATCTTTGCTACAGCTTTTCCTGAACTATAACACTGTACCTGTCAGCAGCTTCTAAGTGTCTGATGAATGTGCTGTCTACCATGTTGGTTACAGCAAGAATTAAGCAGGCTTTATTGTGAATGACAAGATAATTGCTTGACTTTTTGAAGCAGCCGATGCAGTGCACATGTCTCTTCAACTTCCCCTTGAGCCCTGTTTGCAGTGGAGAGTGAAATACTGCTAATGACTGTTTTTGGTCAGGCCCCTTGACTGACAAGGTAGGATTAAGGAGTCTCACAGTGTCTGCTCTCATTCCAGGAGCCACTGCACAGCCAACTGGTTAAAGGTTCAGTCAGCAGTATTGGAGTGTGGACCAACTTTGCTCAGTGTCACAGTGAGCAGATAACTGACTGGCTTGGTTGCGTTAGTCATTACATCAGTGTTTTCTCAAGGCTCATGTCCTTCACAAGTCAAATATACCTTCATGGATGACACTGCACGTCTTGACAGCGTTTTTTTTTTTTTTTTTTTTAAATATATAATGAAAATTACACAGTCTAGGTTTATGAATCAAGCAATGATGCTGTAAAAGGAAGAAAACCCCCTTTTCCCCTCTCTAATCCCTGGCTTATCCCACCAGGTCTACTGTCTACACACTTCAAACCTTCAGTCACAAGCTCAACCTGAGGCCTTCTGTACAACGCCATTACACACACACACACACACACACACACACACACACACACACACACACACACACACACACACACACACACACACACACACACACACACACACACACACACACAATAGCTTGTCAAGGTGTCTTATTTCTGAGTCACATTCTTGGATGAATGCAACCCTGAAATCAAATCATGTGGAAATGAACAGACAATAGAAGGTCTCTGTCGAGGTTGATTGGTGGATGTGAGTATTTTGAATCTTAAATTGTGCAAACACAGACAGCACCATAGGCACGGAGATTCATATTTTTAGGTACCGTTCTTGTTTAGTCAGCAATAATTGGCACCCCAAAGATTTTCCCTTCATTAGTGAAGTGACCACAAGATTGGCTTGTGGACAGGGACATCCTACATTGTGTGTCCAACAGGAAACTTGAATGCACTATTTCCAAATCATTTCCTCTGTTCAGCTTGTTGTGTGTGTGTTTTCAATATGTAGCAATATATCTAATGAAACAGTCTCTTATGAAATCATTTCACTGATAGTCTTCCTGGCTCTACTCTAACTGCCAAGAGCGAGTGCATTTGGATGCTAACACCAATACTTGTTTCATCTGCAGACAATTGAGTCTTTGATCAATGTGGTCCAAAGCCCCCATGGTGTTTTGGTATTGATCTGTTGTGGTGGATGTCAGGACTCAACACAAACAGCCTGAAACGTGACTGAAATCCTCCTCATGTAAAACAATGCAGGAACAGGCCGTATCCTTCAATAGTCACCTCCCACACCTGTTTACCTAATCAGGATTCTTTGAAAATGAGAATAACTTATTTATTTATTGATTTCTTATCACTACATTATATAATTAAAACAATACATGCTTTGTGAAACAATCAAAAATGGAAGTGAACGTGAAATAAGATAGGCCTGAACCAAGCAGATAATACTAGTATCTATGCCCGTTTCCTGCAGTCACACTTCAGTAGCTGTAGTCACCAAATCAACCTGACACCTACTGCTCACTGCCATGACAAAACATAGGGCGGCAACCTTGCAAAAGCAGAGCATGACCAATAGAAAAAAGAAGAAGATGAAGAAGAGGTCAATAACCCTTTCTGGACAGGCACAAAAACAGTAAAGCTAGCAGGTGGATGGTTATTCAAAAGAAAAATTCCTCAGGACGTACTTCTGAGAGTCACCAGGTTTTCAGATTTTGGAGATTCTGCTTTGTGAAATTAGCCAGCTGGTGAAGTGTTGCAGATTCTGTTCACTATGGTTTCAGCCAGCTGGTGAAGTTTCGTAGAGCATGTCTGAAGTGGGTTTTGGTCATCTGTTGAAAAGTGGCGAGTCAGTTTTAATTCATTGACACATATTACACATACTGCTCGCTTTTCTGCGTGATCAAGGATGATGGTTCTTAGTACTCAGCCTAAAGCAAAGTGTCTGTTACTATAAATAGTTACAAAAAGTTGAACAGTTTAAAACTAGATCTGAGCAAATTTCATGTATTGTAAAATTACACACATTGGCAAATGATAACTTCCATATACTTTCAAATCTCAGTCCATCTTACTTAATAATGCGCATAGAGAGGATTCATTTTAAAAATCGGTTTACTTTCACTCTCTCGGGTGCCAGGGGATGGTTGGCCCTCAGGATTTAAACAAGCAACCCTCCATCATCATGACAACCGTTCTAAGAGTGACAACATAATATGTGTGCATAATTTTTGTATGGTTATGAGTTGTGTCTAGCAATACAAAAATGAAAAAAAAAAAAAAAAACCCTAAACAGGAAATAGAAAAACAAACCTTGCCTCACATTCCTAGAAATCCTCCAAAAAATGAATACCAAGAACAGGACGTGCATGCTCTCTTCAGTCTGCGTCACTACGTTTCCATTCTGCTGCTTGGTAGCCTGACAACGGTCGCTTTGTTGCCTTTTACACACGGCATACTCATACTTTTTGCATGTTATATGAACTGTGACGACAATGAGCTGAGAATTACTGGTAACATATGATATTATTCTGAATAACTACAAGGTGCTGTATCTGCACATGCTCTGAAAAGCGTCACAAGTATTGAACTGCAGATAAAACATCACAAGCATCACAGCATGAATGACGACGTGAAGTGAAATACTGTGATGCTGATAATTCTCACAAGTGCGGTTTGAATGTAAGAGTGTAAATAGCACTATAACCTAAAAAGTTACATTGATACACAAAATGAGGTTAACAATTGACCATGTGGTGTTCTAGTGAAATTTGTGGTTTAAGTCAGGGGAAACTACCCGCATATTTCTCCACACCTGCCTACCAACGGCTGTACAAACAAACGTGTAAACATGGACATCGAGTTTTACATAAAAACCACACATACATGTCCGTCATCACACGCACACGCACGCACAGCCTCATGAATGAGTCATCCTCATTTATCCTTTTATCTGTTTAATGATCTCAATAACACACACACACACACACACACACACACACACACACACACACACACACACACACACACACACACACACACACACACTGGAAAACTGGAATAGTCAAGATGTGGAGTAGGCAAGGTGTGACTGGATCACAGTGAGTTGTTGGTTTGGCTGGCAGAGAGGAGACTGTCTTCCAAGGGAGACTGGTTCAACGGTTAGGCCCAGATGGTTGCACACCTGTAGGCCTCAAAGAAAACACCAAGCCCCGAAAAACCTCCAGAGCTCCAGGATGCATATTCATAAAGCTTCTGAGAGCTGGAATCTGATCCATCCGCGACCACAGATCAGGTTAGACAATTATGAAAGTGTGGGAGCTGCATAGTGTCAGAAAAAAAAAAAAAAAAACGTTTACTGAAGACTGAAGCCGAGAGAAAGATTGAAAACAAACCTTAAATTCTCTCGTCTGTCCCTCAACACATTATGCAAGGCGTCCCCTCATTCAATACTCCCAACTGCTCAAACATTGCTTTTGTTGTGAAATTCTATACATACATATGCCAAACATAAACACTCTATTCTGTGCATTGTATTATAGGTCTGACACTCTGGTCATCCTTTGTGTCATTATAATCACGATCAGCGATAATGCAATCAAAAAATGATTCAAAGGCAGCGCAGGTGGTTGAGTTGATGTGCCATATGGTGGAATTTAAGATGTGTGCATCGTGTTTGGCTTCACAAAATCTTGGTACATATCAAATATAAATCAATTATGTTTGGACAGTTAAATTGTCTCGGAGTTTGTGGCCTCACTCTGTGTGCTTTCGCATCTGCCACAATGTGTGGAGTTGATTGGTGTCAATGGAGTGAGTAAATGACTAACAGGTTTCCAGTGTTTCATTTCACAATAAAGACAATGAGTGGAAAGTATCTCAGTATCTCAGAAATGGCAGGTTGTGTTGATGAGATTAACGAATGAATTATAATGATATTTAATGATGTATATCCATTTCAGCAGTGTAAACTCAGACATTATATGTTTACAGTTGATTCCTCTAAAACTAATGTTCAGGTAGTCAGATATTATCCCGGCTCATGATTCATGTGGAATAATCTTACTTATTATGATTTTTTTTTTTTAAACAACTGTTCATTTGTCATATATTGTAGCCTGTTTGAAACGTTAACACACATTTATATATTGTAACTTTAAGATAATATACTTAATTGCGTCCACTGCAGATATTTAATTTACAATCAGATGATTGAATGTGTCATTAAAAAGGTAGTTCAGAGATTTAGTATTGCACTTGTATAAACTGTGGGGACTTGTCAAGCTCCAAACACATGGGATCCTACATTTCCCATAATACAACTGGATAGCATCAGCATCTTCCATTACTCTCCCCTGCTTTGTAAACCCTGACATCTTTCAAACGCCACACCTCCTGTTTTGTGATGCAGTCTTTCTGAAAAAGTCAAAATAACTTCGATGACGTCATCAGAGTTATTATTTGAAAACTTTGGAAAGCTCCTCCACAGCGACAGCAGACAGCAAGTGACTGCTTTCATGGCGTGAGTAGCCGAGTAAACTGAAGTTCATGTGTAAAATTGTTGGTGAGCCCCTTTGATAATATGAAAAAAAACTGTAACAGATTTTAATTGTGTGGAGTGTCGTTAATATGAGACCTGGGTTTAGGGTTAGAAATAGGCAGGTTGTGGAGTTTAGGAGAAAAAATACTATTAAGATTGGGACTGAGCAAAAGTCAGGTTTACCACAGGCTGAGATGAGATGAGACTGAGATGCAGAAACTTTTGTCCCCAACAAAAGACTTCTGCAACTATCTCTGTATTTGAGGCAACATGGTTTTCTTTATGAGTCCTTCTCTCTTGAAAACTGTCACTGTAAGCCTATTGTACACATGTGATTCCCTACGTGCCCCTGAGCATGTTACAGCGGAACTGTGCTGTCGCTGTTGTCTAGTTCAAATCAGATGGTGCCATAATATCACAAGTTTTTATTTATTAAAAAAATCCACATCACATTTTTCAAGCCTTGGGGTCTTCCCTTTCATTCATTAGGTCCATATTTAGTCATTATGGGGTTTTTATCCTCATTGTGGCATGTAAGCGCCACAACAGAATCAAGAGGACACTCTACTTCTACTACAGACAGCATTAAAATGAATGCAGCAGTTCCATCTTAAGGTCACAAGTAGGTACTACAACAAGGAACAAAACATCTTTCACTCTGGGTCCTTGTCTCTATTTATACGTCTGTTTCTCTCATATACAGGCACTCTTTTTCTGCTGCTATGAAATTCAAACAAGAGGATATTCATTGTATGTGTGTAATGTATCTGCAGGACAGTGGAATGAGAGAGAAAAATATGCATTATCTGCGTAGGAAAGCTCCATCAGTGAGACTATTGAGGGAGTTGCACTTGGAGGAATTTAAAAGGTCTGCATGTCATTGACCAGAGGGTTCCTTCAAGCTAAGAGACCAGTTTGTTTGTTGCAAATGGAGATTTTTGGAATCATGACCAGCCCCATTATTTTCAGGCACACGTCTTTCCCACATGAAAGACGGAAAAATGTGTACTTGTTCAGAGATGCACAAATACAGGCATGTGTGTGCACACGTAAGTGCACAGACGCTGACATACACTGCCCTGTTTCGGGGTGGGTTGTTTAAACCTCTCTTGGCACCTGATCAGACTGAGTTTCCCATGAAGTTTTCTGTGGAGCAAAAGTGACTTGAACTGATTGCGGCGGATAAGTGGCCTAAGCAAATAGCCCTTCCACTGTGACAAGGGAGTGGAGAGAGCAATTAGTCCGGTCTTGAGATCTACAATTCCATAACCTCAGATAAACCTTCTTGATTACCCCATAAAACTGGCCTTTCCTGAATGGCATGTCATTGAGGAGAAATGGGGCCATGTAAAGTGCAAGGCTGGCAAAAGTCCTGGAGTTCAGCAAGTTAAAACTTGGCGCCACTGGAACAATGCCAATCATCCATATTATAGGTTGTGACAGAGATAGTTCTGGGAATGAAGGCATAGCAAACGAACACACCAAAAGCATTTAAGTGCAAACAACAGCGGCACGCTGTTGGCAGGTAAAAGGCGCTGTCTGCCAAAACAAAGATGAGCACATGCGTTTCTTAACTGCTTTTAAGCATTGGCTCTCAGTAATGACACTGAACCTGATGCCAAACCTAAGGCTGGAGTAAATGAGAGGAAGTCTTTATTGATTAAGATAACACCCTCTCAATAGAGTTACATTAGATTAACACATCACAGCTGCATGACACAAACGGCAGAGAAGCCCTCTTTTTGTTCTACCCAGACTTTCCTCCTAAACTCTATCTAACTGATTTCTGTGAACTGGCTTGCTGCATGATCCACAGGCATCTCTCCCTGTTGAAATTGGCAGCTGGATTCAGAGTGGAACAGTGAGGCTGAGAAGAAGGAGTCACAGCTACACTACAGTGCATTACATCCCAGCTAACAATCCAATAGCTGATAGCTTCACAGTTCACAGATAGATAGGCTAGCTCTCGTGTATGGCCGGGGCACCATCACTGGCAAAGACAGCAGCCACACAGCACAGTATGCTACAGCACAGCATAGTGAAGTATGATCTAACTAGGAGTCTAGCAGACTCCTACAAATACAGTAGGTGTCTGGTACAAACACAGTACACCACAGTGTGGCTCAGACTGTTTGGGTTAGGAACAGACTTCAGCAAACAGATCGAACACAACATGGAACATTACGATATACAGGATGGAAAATTATAGAATAATACATTAAGAGTATAGCGCAACATGGCATCATTCAGCAGACTGAGTTAGTTCAGTGTGGTACAGATACAAGACAGAAGGGTAAAAAACACTGGTCTAGATGGGATATAACCAAAACACCCAAGCACAGGCCATGGTAAAGTACAGTAAAGGGATTCAAGATGAGGGGGCTGAAGGGATAGAGGGAGGGAGGAGTGGAGAGATTGAGCGTAACAAGCAAGCACACATAAAGCCTGTCTCATTCTTTTTTCCTCCCCTCCCTCCCTCTCTCTGTCTCTCCCTCTCTCTCACCATTACAGCAGCATTAGAAGCTGAGCTGCTCAACTGTTCCAAGATGTCAGAACTACAAAGCTCCCTTGAATGAGGGAATGTGGGGCCCAGGGCGGCAAGGGAGTCTGGAACAGCTGGCCCAGTGGTGGGGCCTCCTGTTCCCTCGCACTGCAGCCGCTAGCTAGCTGGGACAAGACAGGGATGTCAGTGGGGTGGTGTGTGTGTGTGTGTGTGTGTGTGTGTAAAAGGGGAGGCTGGGTAGTAGGAGATCAGCAAATGTTTCTGTCTTCTCAGTGTAGGAGGGATGACACAAGGATCACCAGCCAGGTCCCCCTGACCAAAACTGGAGAGGACTGGGTGGGTGGGGACAGAGGAGGAAGTGTGTGGCTGGGTGAGGTTGAAAAACTGCTGCCAGTGATGTTCAAGTTCATTTCAGGCTCTGAGATTTCAGTGAACAGTGGTTGCAACATTTGCACAATGACATGTAGAGTACATCACCAAAAAGGAACTGAGCAAGGAGTAGGAAATTGAGTGTGCAGAAGAAGACTATCAGAACATGATTGTATAAATTTATTTCATAACACACACAAAAGAAATACGTGCACGTGCACACATATGGACAGAGAGCTGCATCTCCATCTGCTCATGCTCTAAGCTTAGGGAGACATGGAAAATTACAGGGAGAGAACACTTGTGGCTTCCATCTCGTCTTTGGTGTCAGAGAAGTGTGACTTAAAAGGGAGGAGGATAAAAGGAGACAAACTATTTTCGACAACTGTAAACAGGAGAAAGCTCTGAGTTGTTCAGGCTTAGCACACAGAAAGAAAAAAAAAAGATATCATATAAGGTTTCAGCTGAGTTCAAGGAAGGTATAAAGCTTAATTCTGCCATGCGACAAGCCTCCATTTCCCAGAACATGAACATAGATGAACGTATGGGTGCTCATGTGAGCTTGTTGCGGGCCACCACATATGATGCTGGAAAATATGGCTCAGCTATTGCGGGGGAACAGGCACAATGCAGGCAATGGAAAGGGACTTTAAGCAGCTACATCTGCACTCATGGATATAGAAGACCCACAATTACTAGCTGCAATGGAAATACAACTTTTCAAAGAACAAACTCAAGGCAAACATTTAATGTAAACCACCATACAGTAAATGTAACCAAATGACGTAGGGTCCCATGAACGGGTTCTGTTGTTCATTTAAGACATGGCACCATTCAAGAATCTCACTATAATTGTATTGTTACTTGTTTTTATTGGTGTTTGTTTTTTCCACGCTTTGGGGGTGTTGTCATCTGTATTAATAAGATACATATGAATTTGCTGGAGCCCTTTCTGACACATATACACAAAACGATGCATCCCACCACACAGAGACGCACACATGAGCGCGCACACACAAACATGAGTGGGTATATCTGCATGCTGCACACGTACATCCACACCAACACACACGCACAGACACACACACACACACACACACACACACACACACACACACACACACACACACACACACACACACACACACACACACACACAGCATTCCTGTTGGGGGTGTGAGTGCTAGAGATTGTGAAGTGCACAAATTCCAAAACAGCAAAGTAAAACATCCCCTTTTAAAGAGAAGACTGGATTATTTTACAGGAGTTTCCGTTTGAGGACGCCACACAGTCGACCATGCACTCACTCCGCACAACACCATAAAGCTCAGTCTTTGGGCGGCCAAGAGGGGCATCCAGCTAAGATTAGAGTCTTAAAACCGGATCTTAATTGTGTACATTTGTAATTATACAATGGTTCACCTCTTCCATTCAGAGTAACTTAAACATCTGGATTTGGGCATGACAGAGGCTTTCTTTACCACTGCAAGAAGAAACAGTAAGTGAGATGGAAAGAAAGGAGAGAGAAAAAGTGAAAGCAAGAGAGAACAAAATAAAAAAAAAAAAAAGACTTAACAGAAATAAACTGGTGAAGATTCAGAAGCTGAGACTAGTAAATGCGGGCTTTCCTTTCTGGTGTGCAAGCATGTGAGGTATGTGCTGGAGGAGGACACAAAAGATGATTCCTGGAGTTCCTCTTTTGGCCCAGAACAGAGCAGTGGATCAGCCAGCCAGCTATTCAATCAGCCGGTCAGCCCTGCAGTCCCAGCTGCAGCACCTATTGCTCCTGAGGTCTCCCAGCAGCTTCCTGGAGGCTGCACAGTGCATGTGCAACCAGCCGCATGCAAACATGAGCACGCACACACAGACTTAACCACAGTGCGATCAAAATCTTTGGCGGTAGACGGTTACGTGTAGGTCTGAGCAGTACAATTCATTCTACATGACCATATGTCACAATTTCATGTGTCTATTCTTAACAAATTTGTAAATAAGGCAACTGCCCTGAATGTCCAAGAGAACTAAACCAATCACAACGTTTGAACCTGCAGCTAACTAAGCGTCTCTTTGGAAAGTCACAGCATGATGCAAAATCCCTCTTAAGGAGACAGAACTGAAGGTGGGGCCTTTCTCAGACCAAATGTGGATCAACCTCATGCTCTAAGCGCACAGTGTGAGGAAGACAAAATAAAATGTCAACACTGAACACTGCAATTCTTCTTTAGAAGGGGTTTTGTAAGTGCTTTGTGATGTGCGTCAGAGGTTTGGTATACAGTAGTATCTGGTCATCATGCTGAACAACATTCCTGGGATTTGTAGAGCCATTAAATATTGGACGTGCACAATAGTAGGCCTGAGGATCCTTATTTGCCATAAAAGAGAGACAGAGCTGCAGCTACTGACAGAAAGAATCCGGACGACACGACGCTTGTATTTTCTCGCAGGTCAAATACAGTCCTGATTGACTTACAGTGCATTCCTTGCTCCTGTACTGGGTATTCCTTATACAGAGTGTTTCTGTTTGCATTCAGTCAAGGAAATCACTGAGACAATTTCCCCTCTAGTGAATGAAAAGATGTATTCATTTAGATGGGGGTCAAACTCCGGTTTGATTGACATAATGGCATGGAAACATCTCATTCATCTCTCCCACAAACTACTGCCTGTGACGGCCTGCGCTCTGAAACCTGAGCTGGGAGCAATCTACCTCCTGATATGTATAATGTTAACATTAAGTGAGGCAATAGCACTCATTTCCTCAGTTTATTATTGCACACACTGGTTACACAAAGAGAGCAATCTTACACAATTCACTTCTGCAGAGGGATTGAAAAAGAAAGAGGAAGCCTCCTTCTGTGGGAATGTAGAGGACAAACACTGATAGTCACAGGAGAGGCGGCGGGTCGTTTGGAAAAGGAAGACAAGACTGAAATAGTAGTTTGTTGCTGATCATTGGGTCTTAATTCAGATGGGAGATGACACTCTTTATTGGGGAGTTTTGTTAGAGAGAAGCTGAAGGATGAGAGAAAGTAGAAAAATGGAGGAGAAAGGAATGAAAAACCAAATTACAGAGGAAAAGACTGTTTTTTAATACAGTTATGAAGACTTTGTGCCTGTGGAGCCTGCAGTTAGCCTCAGAGCGTCACATCTCCACACTTCTTTAACACACCTAAATATGGAGGAAAGTAAGTAAGGCTAGACACAAAGGAAGATGGATGTGAGGACAGAGCGAAAATGTGGCCAGTTCTGTTTCGATGAACTCACTCAGGAGTACGGCAGATCAAACAATCATCTGTCTAGAGGATAATATGTTGAAGTTGCACACTGATGAAGACATCTGCAGCGAGTCTTTCTAAAATCCCAAGATAAAAGCCCACCTCACAGTAGATGGATGGACTGACAAAGACAAGTGGCACCAGAACCACATTTTAAATTTTCTTCTCATTTTCCTATCAGGGCCGACAAAGGAAGACAACCTATCACGCATCAGATGAAGCACCACCAAATGTCACTTGAGTATCCCAAATCCCAACAATGAGTCAATTATACCGTTCCTCAGTCACTGGCAGAGTATATAAAGCCGAGACATTTGGTGACCTTAGAATGACTCCAGAGAAAGCAGGCATGAAATGACAGTCCAGCACTGACTACAAAGCCTGTGAGACATTAGCCTTAAACTGTCTCTGCGGTATTTTCTCTAATACGTCTAAAAGACACTGTCTGGCAAACTGTGACCCAACTTAAAAAAAAAAGAAGTGACATGTGGCCGGTGCGAAGGCAAGCACTGTGTTGGGTTACAGTGTTTTATGGCAAAATATTGTCAGAAAAATATCAGGTGTGTGCATGTGTCTGGCAATCCCTCGAGGACCCACACACACACACACACACACACACACACACACACACACACACACACACACACACACACACACACACACACACACACTCACACACTCACACACTCACACACTCACTCACAAATACACATAGTGTGTCCTCTGCATGAGATGACTCACATGCCGTGACATCTGGTTAGTGTTGGATACATTGTTTGGGGCAGCGCGGTGACTTAACACTACGTATAATGGAAGGAAAAAGGAAAAAGAGAAAGCCATGGAATAAAATACATTATTATAATATTAGGCCCCAGTTCTCCATTGTTTTTTCCTCTATTAACAATGGAGCGCCGTACTGCCAACACAGAGAACAACTGTGAACGGACTACTTCTAGGACAACTTCACCTTCTGGTAAGAGAGAAGTCAGCAGAGAGGTCAAGGGCAAGAGGTGGAAAACACCTTTACTTCAGAGACACTAGATCATGTCTTCCATTTTTCAAACTTTCAAAACCGACATTACTCTCCTGTCCGCTCATGTTCATATCTAACAGACGTAACAGCTTGTTCTTGGGCTAAACAGGAAAAACAGTCATCACTGTAAACTTGAGCTGACAGTGTCAGGTCTAGTGTAAATGAATCAGAGCCCTTGTCAGTAACAAAACAACAGCATTAACTGTGTATGGAAATGAGCTCAAGCCAGATCCAAAGCAAAATAATCTGCAGTGAATTTATCCTCTCATCCCTCATTACTGCATCCCCCCATGGCTTCATCTGGGAGAGACACTGGTAGAAAGAGGCTGTTGAAGAGACCCACCTCCCTCTTCTCCCAGCACTGCCTCAGGAATGCTTTTCTTCTGGCCCCCTTAGCCCCATGTGTAGACGCCCTCTCTGCAGGGTGTGTTTTGCATGTAAAGCAGGCTGCAGATGCTGTCCGCAAAAGGGACCAGGAGGGACAAGGGGGACCAGGACACAAGGAGGCCCCACTGCCATGCCACCCGCCTGGCCTGGCCTCGCTTTGCTGCCACCCCCTCCGCAGCTCCCCTCCCACAACACCTCTCATTACTTCACCCTTCAACAGTACCACCCCTCCCCTTTCCATCCCCGGTTCAACATGCCACCCCTCTATCACCCCATTCCCTCCATCCGCCCCCTCGACCATCCCTCTGCCACCCTCCTAGCACACGCAGTTGTGTGTCTCCTGGGAAACAAGCTCTAGTTGGTGTATGGAGGCACGCTGAGCTGAGGCACACACACACACACACAGACATACACACACACACACACACACACACACCATACCACTTCAGTGGATAGAAAGACCTGAGAGACGGCATTTGGACAGAGAAAGAAAGAGAGAGAGGAGGGAGAAAGAGAGTGATCACCTCTAATAAAACGGTTCTTTACAATCCTGTTATGCATATTCGGCTTGACATGACTACATTCAGGGGAAATAATTAACAAGTGTACGCCGCACATTAATATTACATTTGACAGCAGACAGGTGGCTGGCTGGGAGCAGATGTTACGAGGCAGAGCAGAAAGAGAGAGACGGAGTGAGAGGGAGGGATGGAAAATTAGTACAAGATTCTGTACTATAAACACAACCAACATGTAACATAGATTTTCCAATTTAAATCCATCTCTGTAGTGCTGAAACAGTTACTTACTTAATATATTAATGGATAGATGATTGAAAATATAATCTAATAACAACAATTTTGATAAAATAGTTTCAGTCATTCGTCAAGAAAAGTGCAACAGAGTTTTCAGTTACAGCTTCAAAAACATGAGGATTTCATGCTTTTTTTTTTGTACGTTTTTTGAAAGTTAAATATTTTTTGTTTTGGACAAAAAAATTGAATTTGAAGATATGACATTGAGCTTTGGGAAGTTGCAATCGTCAGTTTAGTTTAACCTCTTTCTGACAATTTATAAATGAAATAATTAATTAATTAAGCTTAATAGATGAATAATTGAAAGATTAGTCTGCAATAAAAGTAGCTTTTAGTTCTATAAGTTGCAGTTGCATTCCTGTATGATATCTCTGTATATAAAGCATCCATCAGTTCATGCATCCTTCCTGCTCCTCTGTCTCCTGCACACAAAGCACCACAGTGTGGCCAGTCAGGGAGGCTGCAACTGGGATGACATAATGGTGTTTTCCATCCAACTTCTCCACTCCCAGGATCTGTACTGTGCTGAACAAGGTGTGGTGGGGTGTGTGGAGTGTGGTTGGGTGAATAATTGTAGTGACACCACCGGTACATTTGGATAATGACCTTTTTTGTTTCTTTTACAGTACACACACCTCAGCCAGTCTTCACATGTGTGGCCCTTGATCCCAGAGAGCACCTTTGTGAAGCCGGGCGGTGCTTTATACAGTTCACAGTCCTGCTTTATTCTGTTTTGTTTGACAGGGTGTTGCTACTTCACAAAGTGTGACATACATTCAGTCAGATTGGTCTCGATTGGACAGACAGAGATGTTGGTTTCTCTTTTGTGTTGTTGTGTGTGGTGAGTCTAAGAATTGCAGTGCAACAATTTGGCAAGCTTGTGTGAACGCTTTAACTGCTGTCGTGTGTGAATGGCTTGAATGAAGCCACATTGAGCAGGCACCTGACTTAACCTATATAGCATAGAGCATATCTGCAAAGCAGCACCTGACAGAGTATTGAGCAATATCTTTAGAAGGATTTACGGCCTTTTCAGGAATAACACAAGAAGGAACCATCAAATAACAAGAGTAAACATTCATTTCCCTGGGTAAAGCCTGGAAGCGAGGGAGGGTTGATGCCTCTATTGTGTGAAAGCGAGATGGATGTGTGGCCAGCACACCAGTTTGTGTGGGCTTCGCTGTTTTCCCCCAAAGCAGCTTCAGTCCCTTCTAACTTTACACACTTTGCACTGTAACACATCCACCTCCTTTCTGTACTGCAATGAGCATTATGCTGAGCTGAAATGCTGAGCACAGCACGTAGTCTGTATCTCATGGGTCTAACACAAGGCTCTTCAAGGCCACACTATACTGGAGTATGAAAGAGAATGAGCATCACCATTTTAACAACTTAGACTTGAAGTTATTCCCATGGTAGAAATGTAAACCTGAAATCAAATCAACAACTCCCCCTGCCCAACTCCAAACACTGCAGTTTCTCATTGCATTCGCTGCTCTTGTCTACAGTTGCTCACTGTACTGCTGTGTCTGACTCTGCGGCTCAAGGGGCCTGCAGCAAACACATTGGTCAGGAGGCAGGAACTCTGGTAGGCTCCATGCTTTGCTCCAGCATTTGGAACCACTCTCAACCTATCACAAATTCCTCTTTCTTGGCAGCTATACAGTTTTCCCTCTCTCGCTCTCCCTTTCCTCTTTTCATCAGCGCTGGCAGTAGAAGTGTAGTCTACATTCTGCGCTAATTAACAACCTTCAGAGGAAGACCACCAAACTGGTGAACTGGCACACTCGAAGCACGCTTACAGTAAGACTCTCTTCCAATCAGTTTTTTTTTTTTTTTTTATCTTTCTTCATTCTCTCTCCACCTCTCTAAAGGCTCTGTTGTGTTGAAGCTTGTGTTGTATTAGTCCGCACAACTCTCAAGCTAAGATGGATCGCCATGACAACCTAAAGCTCCTCCAGACGCCACACACACACACACACACACACACACACACACACACACACACGCGCACACACACTCTCAGTGAATATGCTCCGTGCCCTTTCTACTGACCCTGCTACTGACTCTTGCCTGGCAGCTAGCCCTGCACTGAAAGCCAGTGCACATTAGCTTGCTGTATGTTAGCAGAGTATCTGAATAAACAACTGCAACATCTACATGGAGGCATGAGTCAAGTTGGCAGCTTTACCTCTGCGACATACTGAAAACAATGACCAATACATGAACTCATGTGCTAATATACAATATTAAAAAATGAATCACTTCTACAGTGTAGGTTTTGATTTCACCCGTTGATGGCAACACAAGACGGATGTGTCATACGCGGTTAGTCCCTGCAGTAACTGCTACGGATACAATAGGTCTGGATGAACCGTGCAGCTTGAATTAGGAAAGTGATGTTCTGTAGTGAGTACAGACAAGGTAATTCAGCATCCTACACCATCACACAGCCGCCAACGTGGAGCTGTGCCTGGATCTGATGTACATGTGCGTTACCATGGCAAAACATTTCAGGATGTGTCCAGAATAATTAGGACACTTATTACTTCAACTAAGGAGGTCATGTTTTTAATCGTGTCTGTTTTCTTTCTTTCTTTGTTTGTGTGTTTTTCAGAAGGATTATGTAAAAAGGACTGAACTGGATTGCACCAAACTTGGTGGAGGGATGACGCCAGAGAAGAACCCATTAAACTTTGATCATTTACTATGAAATTGAATTTTTTTTTTCTCTGAAGTCTGGTGTATGTTGTTTGACATTGGCCTTGGCAGAGGTCTGCGCTCTCTGAGTGCCCTTCTGGTTTTGGCTTTGCTCTGGGCACCGAGCTCAAGTGTGTGTTGATTTTGCTGTTTTGCTGATTGAGGAGTAACTAATGGGAAAGATATATTTTCCATCACACTATTGTCTTTCCCTCCTCAAAAAGCAGCACAGGAATATTCGAGAAAGCCAACATGCACACAGGAGCTTATACACCGGAATGTACACAAACACACACATACACACACACAAGCGCTCTGCGTCAAAACCCCAAGCTGCCGGTCCGGAGCATCAATCGAGTCTCTGTTCGTTCTCCTCGCCCTCCTCGTCTCCACTGCCATCTTCCACCACCAACATCCACACCACATAATTTGTCATAGGACAGCACAGACCTAAAGCAGACAAGCAGCCTTCAAAGCGGTAAATTAAAATCAGGTACATGATGTCCCTCGATAATACAGCATCCTGAATAGTCTCATTGGATTCCATTCTCAGTCTTAGCTTGGGAAAGTTACTGAATAACCGGGCAGAGTGGGAAGGTCACAGGCTGTCTCAAACTCTTGTCATGGAGTAAATTCTTAGCATTTCTCATGAGTTTAAATTCCTTGATTGCCAATGTCACAAGCAAACCGTAGCTCCGAGATAGATGGCGTGCATAATCAGGCCCATAGCGCCATGAAACTGGGACAGAAGTTAAAGAAGCAGTCTTGTGACCAAAGGAGAAATGCTAGTTTGAGAGGTTGGAAAAATTTAGTTAAGGAAAGGGAATGACAAAAGGATAACTGGATAACTTCTGACAATGGTCCCTTGAGCAAGACACTTAATCCTCAACTATTCAGTTTAAGCAGCTCAGCGCCCAAAAGTAGGAGACTACACAGCTCCAAGGTGTGGGGTGCTGTCTGAATATGAAACAGGACATTGCTGGTAAATAGCTGTGAGTGTGTTGTTTCAGCTTTCCCTGGATAAGTTAAGGACATAAAACATCCCTGTGTTCTTGGAACCATCATGAAAAGTACCAGACAAAGACAGACAATTAAAACAATTGACAAAAGAGGAGGAACATTGTGCGAGGACAAGAAGTTGACATTGTTAGGCTCCATCTGACAAACTCAACTATGGGTCAAAAGCCTGACAAGACGGCCCAAACATATAAAAAAAAAAAAAAAAAAAAAAAAAAAAGAGGTGAGGGGTAAAGAATGAAGGAATTCCAAGAAGACAGTGGATCCAAGGAGACAGTTTGCCTTGTTTCCCAAAGAGATGCTCTGGCATGTCAGTGATCACAGACAGCCTTCCAGCGTTAAGTGACTCTGAATAGCAGCGAGAGGACAGAACAACAAGATTGCTGGACCAGAGCAGGGCGAGTGGTGCTGGCAGGGCCGGCGTATTGTTCTGGGAGCCGAGCAGGAGGCTATCACGGCCCGGGCCAACCGCTAGCCACGTGCTCCTCACCGAGGCCCGCATGAATTATTACATTTCATTCTGTTATCTTTCATCATGGTTCATTACAGACAGACAATTGAGATTCAAGAGAAGCACCACACTCTGGGGTCCCCCCAGATGCCCTCAGACAGAGAGAGAGAGAGAGAGGGAGAGAGAGAAAGAGAGAGAATCCCTGCACTCTCCACTGAAAAGGATGGAGGAGGATGGACAAAAACACATTGTCCGTGGATTTAAAAAGGAGGCTTATGGCTGCTATGAAAAAAGAAATGTGCTTTTAGAAGAAGAGAAGAATGAATCTGCCCGCTGATGCACACTCAATGAGATGTACGCTAGTGGAGCCATAGAAAAGAAACGAGAATTGAAAGGGATGGAATCTGAGGCAAATGACACTCGAGTGTTTTGAAAATAACTGACAGCTGCACAATAGGACACCAAAACAGACTGCAATCTGCCCATAGATGGATGAAAAGATAGGGACTTGAATAGAAGTGCGACCAAATACATACAGAGATACTGTCCATTCATAGCACAAGTGGATAAATAGACAGCCGTGAAAATGGACATGAAAGGTGAGGTTTTGCTCTGATAAATGAACCAAACAAAGAGATATCCACAAAGAATTTGTGAAACAATTAGGCTTTCTCATTTTAAGTACATGAGTGCCACAAGCATACCGGTTTTAGGCCTTGAGAAAGTTTGTCCCACTTCACGTATACAAAAACTTTCTAGATTCACAGAAACAAAGCAGAGACCAAAAGCCAATTTAAGAGTGAAGTTGTTGTGAGTTCAGCGGGGGACACTGATATTGTTAGACCGGATCGTAGCTGCTTCCAAACCAGCCTGAATCAGTGATGTATCCCTGAATGAATGAGCCATGACCATGCAGAAGAAATGCATGTGTGAACTTGTATAGTCACTGTCTCTCCTCATGAAGCTTTGTTGTACCCGTCTGTGTGTGTGTGTGTGTGTGTGTGTCTGTGTGTGTGTGTATCCCTAATGCATTTGTGTGTGTGCTGAGAGGTGAGTATCAGAACACACTCCTCTTGTCACTCGCTGTTCGCTGCATAACACAGACATTTTCCATTCTGTCAGTGCGAGCAGCGAGCACACTAGCTCCTTCTAAACTCAGCCGCCACTTCATTAAATGACTTCAGACTCTTGGCAGAGTCAGTGGGAAAAGTCTATATTAACTGTGTGTGAGATCCACGGGGTGACCAACAAAGGCCATAGTTGTTCCTCTATGCTGGGTGCTGCTCGGGGGAATTCAGGGCCTATCGGGGTACCCCTCCACTGGGCCCTCTGCCCCATTTGTGTCTCACACATGCTCTCGCTTCTTCTTATTCTTCTTCTTCTTCTCTCTCTCACACACCTCAGACACAAATAAACACACGAGGATGCCCACCTGAGTCACATAAGGCTTTAATGACCTTTGTCCCACTTTCCAGGAAATGGGGCAGGGATTGTGACTTACTGTAAATCAGCAAGTATAACACTAGAGCCAGCCACAGTGAGAGAATAAAGTACATATGTGTGTGCTGAAGGGGCACAGTTTTGACATCATTATGCACTGTGAAGGAATGAGCCAAGTTATGGGTTGTCAACGAAGAATGGGGTGGGGGTGGGGGGGGGGGGGGGGGGGGGGGGGGGGGGGGGGGGGGGGGGGGGGGGGGGAGGGGGGGGGGGGGGGGAGGGGGTGGGGGGGGGGGGGGGGGGGGGGGGGGGGGGGGGGGGGGGGGTGGGGGGAGGGGGGGGGGGGCGGGGGGGGGGGGGGGGGGGAGGGGGGGGCAAGATGGAGGGATTGTGTGTGTTTAGACTGGAGAATGGAGCGAGGGATAGGGGTTGATGTCTCCTCTCACAGTCCAACGCGACAGCTGGCTCATTTGTTTACAGGAGGTTCAGATGGAGAGAGGCAGTCTGATGGTACCTAATGGGCAGGAGGAGAAGCTGGCGGCCGGATCACACCATTTACTGTTGCTCAGCCAGGTTGAATAGCTGGGTCATTTGAGAGCGAATGAGCAGAACTGCCCCAGTAATCAGGGCTTGTGTATTTTGTCATGTAAAGTGAGGAAAAAAGCTTTGTAAGTAAAAATTCCACCATAAAATAGATTTACAAAGCACAAAGCTGGAGAAAAGGGGCTCTGGTGTCAATAGGCAGAAACTGGGATTGTCCATTAACACAAAGTAAGAAATGGACTGTGGTGTCATTGGTTTTTTTTTTTTTTTTTTTTTTTTTTTTAAAAAGGAGAAGAAAAGCGTCAGTATTACTTTCATAGCTTGAATCGATTATGATACATCGCACTTAAAACTAACTGCTAACAATGATCTGATCTGCGAGCTGAGATTTAGTACAATATCATAATGGCCAGAGCTACAGAAATAAAATGCAGGTTGTAAAAACCCTTAGTTTTCCTGTAGGGGTAACCCCCCCTCTGGGTGCACCTATTCAGATTTAGGGCAGAAACAAACAACCTAGATCCATTATCAAATAGAATCAAATAGATTTCTGTGTATTGGGGATATGAATTTAGAAGTTTCACATGTTTCTAAAGTCAATGCATAACTCGTGTAATCCTAAAACATACCAACATTAATAATTTGTCATTCCCCCAAAAGCGAAATTTGTTTTTTTTTTTTTTTTTTTATTTGTGCCACATACTGCCCTGCATTAAAACCAGAGCCAGACTGTACTTGTTGGCCAGTGTTAAGCCATTACAGATATATCAGTATCAGTATGTCGGCCAATAAGTAACAAAGAAATTGCAGTACAGAAATGCCAAAGAAATGTTTGAGGTCATTTAGAAACAGTGAAACAGCACCAGAGAATACTGATAAGTCTATTTTTTCAGCTGTAAAATGTCCAGCTCCGTACATACCTTGGTCACTCCTTAACAATAAAAAAAATCAAGGAATACTTATCAAAATGACTGCTCACGAAAAAACAATAATGGTACAGGCATATGAAATCCAGTATTGATCGAGTGCTTGATTAAAACAGAACTTGGCTAATCTAAATCATAGCTGTTAAAAGTCTAATACACACCAGAACTATGTAATATTACTTTCCTAAATCTTGCCGCAGTCTACATCAAAGTCAATTTATTTTCAATTATGGTTCACTGGAGTAAAAAAAAGATGAAATAATGAAAAGGATGACAGAAATCGCAGCTGTTCTGAAGAGGCACAGTAGAGTAGAAATCAAATGTGGAGTGTCCAGAGACAGAGAGATGAACAGTGAAGTGTGGGAAGAAGAGAGAAAACGTATTTGGGTGAGGAATCACAACCACATAATATTATTACAGCCTCATCTGCGGTTTCACACCTGAAGACAAATAGAAAGACAGATGCAGATACGGACTCAGGCACACACATCTATATAATCTATTTTTAAACCATTTCTTTTTCTGATGCTAATGAAACACGCATACACTGACAGGCTCACGCACACAGACAGTCTAACAGTCCACCAGATGAATCGAGAAGGGTGAAAAACACAGCAAGCGAAAAGGACACGACAGCTGGACAGTCAGTCGGTCGGATTGACTTGATATAACAGTTTGTGAAACGACCAACTTCTGTGGTGACCTTTACCCGACCTGGTGGATTTATTTGTTCTAATTAAGCAGGTTAGGGCCACATGCCTTCACAAATTAAGTCATTCATCATGATGTGACAAGTCGGGGGAAGCCAATTACCCTCAGGAAAAAGAGCAATTTCTTCAATAGCAGGAGGTGAAGAGTCCGTCAAAGAGGGTAACATTTATACCCACAAATAATGAAAGTGTGCATTCACCCTTTTATAACAATGCTAGTACTAGACATTTCCTCCGTCTTCCTCAGTCTACAGCTAGTGTGGTAGACAGTATGGACCGTCTGCACCATACACTATGTAAGATCCTAATACATCATGTGATCATGTTCCTGTAATGTTGTACGTTGTGTAATGCCGTGTCTACACAGAAGGAGGAGCGTGAGCTGCATGTTTGCAGAGCAGCAACAGCTCTGTGTGGATCTACACGAGAATTGTTCAGGAGTGCAGGTCGTCCACGTGTAGGGAGAGCTCAGACTCAGACACACTGGTTGTGTGTGAAAAAACACAGGAAAACACCCAGCAGCTACAACTCAATTCTGATTTTGGAAGAAACACAACTGAACACTGCTTACAGCATGGCCCAGGGGTTGAAACTAGTCCACAGTATCCACATCAAAAGAGGCTGGAGGGCTCAGAGATGGAGTGAGGCAGCCCAGAGAGAGGCCTCCTCCACCAGCCTGGATAAACACAGTTAGCTGGGGAACTCAGATTGTTTCTCCTCCTGTAATTCCACACACTGGAACCACTGTGCATGTGCAGTGTAGTGATGAAAGTGACTGTGTGTTTATGTGCAAGGGTCTCAGAGGGAGCATGGCTGCATACTGTATGTACATTTGTGTGTGTGTGTGTGTGTGTGTGTGTGAGCGTCTCTGTAGGGTATATGCAATCCGAACATGGAGCCTGATCGAGGGTCTGACCTTCACGTGTTCATTACCTGCCACACACCAGATCACATGTAAGAATACAATTCAGACTAGAGTTCATCGTCCATGTTGTCATAACTGTACAAAGCTCACCTTTCACTGGAAACTCTTCATCAAGGGAAGTTTACTTTCAATTAAAACACACCACAAAAACGTTCACATATGCATACGCACACAGCCACTAACCTTCAAGTGACTCCCAAGCATCCTGAGCCATCCACCTCATTACACAAGGAGATTCAGAGCACAAAATGAAGGAATAACACCAGGCGACAATATGGCTCAGTTCTTTTCTCCATAGGGCTTCAGTGTGGGAAATGTTTGGCGTTTCAAAATACTACATCCTTCCTAAGGTATATGAGCATTCTGAATAGGGCTCTCTGTCTTTAATTGGCCTCTTTTACCTTCTTATCAGTGTTCGTTTCTCTCTCACTCTGTCGTGCTCTCTGTCTCTCTCTTCCAGACACACACACACACACACACACACACACACACACACACGCACGCACACATACAAGCATACATACCCACACACGCTACATTCCCGTCTAATCCACATCCATCCTCTCAGTGGAACACACTCTAGATTGGTTTTGCGTCTAGTATAAACTTCCAAGTTGAGGTCAGACTCCGGGGTCACAGGAGCCTACAGAAGGCCATGTAGCTTGACTTCAAAGAGAAACAGGCCTAAGCAGGGGAGCTAGTTTGTTAGTGCTTTCTCTGCCTTTAGCTGCACTTCTCACATCCCCTGCATGTCTGTTTCCTATTGTTCATGCTAGACAGTCAAGGCTATGTTAGCTGGCTGCTGCATTCAAAATGTCTCGACTCTTAATGGATCTACATTTCTGCACAAACCAGTGTGAGAAAATCACATCTACATTGTCAGATTGGTTATTAGTATACATTCAAATCTGATCATGGTTTGGTAACTCTACGCTGTAATGGTGTGTAAGATATTTACTTTCAAATATCTATTGATTTTGCATGGAAACGTGTGGCAACAGTCCACTGACAGGCAGAGTGAGGACTAGTTTAACTGCCTCAATTATTGATCCACATAAGCTAATTAGGGCTGGATATCAAGCCTTAACACTTTTTTGTACTTATTTTTTCATCAGTTAGTTCACAAATTAAATCCAAATTTTTGCCAATTTCAGAATATTTTATTGATGTTAAGTTTTTGTACAGCTTCTCGTGTTTAAAAAGCATTCAACATTTAAGAACTATGGCTTAAAAATGTGTCTCTATTTCTCAAAGTAAGATAACAAAAACCAGCTCTAAAATACAATTACTTCAAATGATTCCCAACTGCAAAAACCTTTTGTTGCGGGGAAAATGACCTTAAGAAAAGCCTCATTATTTTTAGTATTACAACTTAAGCTGACAGATGCTCACACAGCTCACACAACCATGTCACAATGAAGTGATGGTATTCACTGCGTGTACCATTAAACCCTGAGTTTTTCATTTCATCAGCGTGACTTTTCTGCTATCTAGTGGTGAGATATGAGAACAACGCCCATGAGTGTTAAAGGGCAAAAACCCAGTGTTTCCTATAACTCTGTACATTGGAGTGCTTATGACCACTCATCAGCTGCTTGCCATTTTATTTTACCGTTACTAGAACAGTGTGATCATGTATTGTTCATTCATCAATTATGCTATCTGAATATCTAAATGACATTTTTCACACCTCCTGAGCTACTATTTCAATCCATCAAGGTATGAAAGAAATGGACAATACACAGCACATGATATTATAGTAAATATGTTTCAGCCATCACATTTAGATAGTTGTGCCTGAACCACAAATTCATAAAGTAACCCACAAAATATATGCTACGATAAAAACATTTATTTCAATGTAAACTAGGACAGAACAGTTAATCGTAATATCATCAAAATTGCAATATGGCCAAGTGCAATAATCCAATCGGCAGGAGCTGCAATTTGTTTTGAAAATGTGTCTCACATACCGTAAACTATAAGCTTTGCGGTGCTACTGAGATGCCCCGGCCTACAAATGATATTATCCACATATAAAGGAACATGCTTGTTTGGTACAGACCCCAGCAAAAATCACATCAGCATTATTTGTTATATTTTTTTTCCAGTAAAAATGAAATGAAAAACCAGGACCATTCCTACTGAAATCGTGACTCATATCGCAATATCTGTCAGAAATAACTGCAATATGATTTTGTTTGTACATTGCTCAGCCCTAATGTAAACTCACTTTCTCCCAAGCTAAATATTATGATGATATTACAGAAGACTATAAAAACTATTGTAAAATTAATTAGTGATGATGAAAATTAAACTATTCACAATAAATAATTACAGATGACAGCAAACAATGGTTAGTGCTGATGATGTCTATTTACAGTTGTATGATGAAGTCTCTCTGTAGAATCAGCTGATTGGAATTCGATGGAAGCTCTTAAAACCCAATCTTTACATTTACTTATACTTTTGAAAGTCAGTATGCACATCAAGGTGATACAGCATAGTGTTGATAGCCAGACTGATGCGTGTCTATTATATCCTAAGTACACATTATGAGAGGGAATACCCTGGTCCATCACATGTTGCCCATGATGTTGCATGGATGCAGATGAGATGTCTTCATTTTGCAGAATTTTTTCTAACCACTAGAGGTCAGAGTTTTACCATGAATGAACTAAAGCCTGGACTAAAAGAAAAACGCTGCCACATTAATACCACTCACAGCGGAGTGAACAAGAAACTGAAAAGAGCAGAATCAAAACCCAATGAGCTCAAGGGGATGCTTAATCCAATACAGCATTCCTCTGCAGTTAAAAGTCACCATCGTTCAAGCACTGCATCATTATTACATGCAAAGATGCAAAGATGAGTGATACATTGTATTGGGGCTTAGAAAACATAAAATAGAGGAGCCACATACGATGTACTGAGAAAACCATGTCCTTTATCTAGTCTTGATATTGTCATTATAATAAAGAAAATTTTTGCAAGATAAGTTGTAAGTGGAAAGAAATCAGTTCAAGAAAAGTGACGCTGCCTACCACTTAGAAAGAAAAAAAAGACTTCATGACACAACAACTCAGAGTGTACCTTTGGGAGATGCGTTGATATGCCTTGACGTAGGCACTCAGGGGAATTTTCAGTACCACACTATTGCAATGTCAACAGCTGATACACCTATCAGACAACGAGACACACCTTAAAACAGCTGTAATGTCTGACTAACTGTACCCACTACCAAAATAAAAAAACTCTTGTGTGATGGTGACTTAAAAAAAAGTCATGTTTCTACTTCACTGAGCACTTCAGAAAACACCACACGACAAGCCTCAGCGAGCAGACAGACACACACATTGTGCTCATTTTAATAATGCAAAATGATGAATTACAGTAAACAAACAGTTTGTATAAACAGCTAAAAAAAACGGTGCAATAGTCAGTATATTATAGATTTATAAAGGCACAAAGCTGTCATTCCTTGTGATGTGAAACAGACAAGTCAATCTAGTGCAAATATATACAAATATAATGTGGGTAAAATTGTTGAAATTAGTTTTTTTGTGATACTGGTGCTTTAATGCACGAATGTAAAACAAGATTCCTAAGTGTATTACTGAAGCCAACTGGAACCAAAAGCACACAAACAGCAGAAAATGAATATACAAACTGCTGTAATATAACATGCAGACAGTTCATTTGACACGGCCACTTTAATGTGTAACCCATGTAAGTATGTATGCTGGCACAGCCTGGACGTTCTTCCTGCAGAGCAGCTGCAGAGCCTCGTTGTTGATCCTGGTCCAATTCTATACTAGACACATCTGTACACACAATATGACACTGCTCTGCCTCCTCTGCCTCCTCCTGCTGCTGCAGCACTGAAGACGTGCCAGCAGTCAGCCATTAAAGAACTGTTTCATTTTCAACCTTGTCTCTAAGTTCTTCTCACAGACCGACTCATGTTTCATTAGCGTTTGCCGGGATTCTTTGTATCTAACAGACACACACACACACAGACATTGTTCACTTACTTGAGGCTGAGCAGCAGACTACAGCTTCAGTTCGGTTGCTATGTTTCAATTTTCGGGGTGAGTTTAGGGTAAAAATAAGTTCTCAATACTTCCATCATCTGTTGTAGGTTTTGGATGATGAATGGAGCATTCACTGAAATGTGCATGGTGCATACAGGCATTTGATACTACAAGAGGAGTAGTCATTTCTACCCAGAGTGTTGATTCTCTAAAGCCACTCATCAGTCATAGCGCAAGCACGAAACCATGTAAATATCGTTACTGTTAAGAAACAACTGATGCTTATCACTAAAAAACAACTTGTAAATAACACCTCTTTGTAGGATATAGCTACCTTGTCTGTCCTACACACAAACACAACTACAACTCTGCTAATATTGGATGCAGAAAGATGCTGATTACATGAATAAACACTGTCCTGCTTTTTTTCCCCTCAACATATATTTTCGTCTTCACCTGTATCTGGTACAGTTGTGTACTGATGTTACATGAACAGCGCTAAGCCAATAACGGTGATTCTCACTCACAGCTACAGCGTCTGCACTGCATTGTGCATTTTAAGGCAACCCACCACAACAACACGGTCTGTCTGTCACTGCTGACATACGCCTTGTTTGTGTATAGTGTGACAGGAAGCAATGACGCCAGTGTGTTTCATATAAGTCTGCGAGGTGGTTATCTGTAAGAGCAACGCAACAGGAAAACAAACAACTCTTTCAGATTACTGACAAGAAAGTTAAGGTTTTGATTTTTGGTAGAACTCCAACAGTGGTAAACATTTCAGCGTGAACAGTATGCATGATCAGATATAAAAATATCATTCTCTGAAAAACATTTCTGTTTCAGTCACCTACAAATTTAGCAAAACCACATTACATCTTGCAAGCTCAGCTGTTATTACAAGAGTCAACATCCACTGCGAAGAAACTGAGCCCGCCTGTCGTGTGATGAACTGATCAGTGACGTATGGGTAAATTTTAGACAATGACGTGCAGTTGCAGTCTCTCATTACATTCAATCTAGTGAAACAAAGTGTTATACATAGAATGAGTTATCATTTGGAAACTTTAGGGCCAATTTCTCACTTCAAATGGATTCAAAAACTTATTTTACTTGGTAGTTAGGGAGTCATTTCACAGCGATTCCAGCATAGCCACCAAGTGTTTCTCCAGATGTCAAATCAGATGAAAGACAAATGACAGACCAGTCAGTGGTGTGTTCATCCAGTCAGGTGTGTGAAGAGTTTATATCCAAGTGAAGGACAAAAATATTAATCATCTACTCATCATGCCAATTGAGCTTTGCCAGACCACATTTAGCACAGTGGGAACAGTGGGTTGGCTTTCTTGAGGCAAAAACACACACATTTTTATTTAGGTGCATAGTTTGATTATTTTGGACATGATATAACGGTATCAATGCTGCTGTTCACATCAGGGCAAAAATGGAGCAATCTTAAAGAATTTGTGAAAACCGGTATCCACATTTAAAACTATGTCCACACATCAATGGTCAATGGAAAAAAATACTTAATGTGATATTTATTGAAAATTAAATTCCCATCTGTTTTTGCTTTGCTTTCCATGGTATCTGTAACATGTTATATTAGTAAGCAGCTAAGTGACAAATTTTTCTCTTTGGAGTGGTTTATCCAGCATGGCTTGAATATCATCACAGTTAAAGCTCAGAGTTTACACTTTAATGTCATAGAGTCATTTTACATCCAAAACAATATCAAGAAGCCAAAAGCTGCCAGTAATAGAGCCATAAATACCACTAAGTCATTTACAGTCTGAGGAGTTTTGGAGATGAGTATATACCGCCTGTTAAACCTTTACCGAAAGCTGTTTGTCACACAGTGACAGAGAAGTGACTACAGAAGTAGAGGTAAGTCCTTTAAAATAGAAACCCACTGACAAAGAACACGGTGCCATCGAGATGAAATAATCTTAGTGAGCTGTTCAAACCACAAATGCACTGAAAAGAAATGAGTCACATAACATAACATAACATATCCAGAGAAGTTACAGAGAATACAATCATGATTGCATAAAGTCCCCCTCAACCAGGCCTGAGTCTCTACCGCAACTTCAGCCACTTCAGTTTCTCAGCCATTCTGACAGGAAGCTTTCCCTCCCCCTTTTTCCTCAACCCCTCCTTCAGCTGAGGTGGGCGTGCTGAGGGAACACAGAGCATGCAGATGTTGACGTTCCACAACGAAAGTTATGCCCACATCCGTTCTGAATGAAGACTTTTGTAGCCTATAGCAGGCTGTTGAGACGAACAGTAAAACAGCAGGCAACAAAACACAGCACATCTATGGTGCAGTTCACTTTCTGCACCACTGGAGCTCATAGACAACAACAGCAATGGTTTGTTTAGGCTGGACAGAAACTTATAGTCTGCGAGGACATGAGTGAGTGAGTTTGTGAGTGGGTAGGATAGAGAGAAAATTCCCACTCATGTTCTCACTGAAAATTAAAAGCATAGCTGTCATTAACAAGCTTTTGTTACTATTTGGTACATTATAAAAATCTTTTAAAACATAATTAGACACTTTAACATGAACACTTACTCCTGTCAGTGTCCACCCGTGAGCCCATGTCTCAAAGCAATTCTTAATTCGTACATTTACCAGCACTATGACACATTCACAGGCTGTAAAGCTGCCTTATAACAGGCATGTCTGATTCAGTCAGTGGGCAAATGCTGAGTGATTTTAATGACCTCTGTTCCATCATTAGCCTGCTTGCTGAAATTACTCTGAGAAATCAACCAAAGGCTTGTTAAGTTTAAACCATTAAGTTTTCTCTGGAGCCCTTATTCTACATAAAACACATAGCCTAATCTCTTCTTGATAAAAAAAAAAAAAAAGAGACAGAGGTGGAAGCACCAAGTCTCAGGGGAACTATAAGATTTTTTTTGCCACTATCAGTCCTTGGCCACTGAGATGGGAACATCACCACACCCTTATAAGCCTTTCGATTGAATTAAAGTCTCATCTACTGATAAAGTGATTTTAACACATCTGACGAACTCTGGTGAATCTTTCAGTGGTATAACAGTCAAAGCTGAAGTAAAACGGAGAGCAGTGATCTAACAGACTTGTAAAGTGTATGTTTGGTTAGCCTACTCAAGACAGGAGTTTCACGTTTTACTATAGTGGCGACGTCATTCAGTTAATACAGGAATCTCCTAACGTTGTGTTGTAGGAAAGGCAACATTATGTACCGTTACACAGCCCTAATGTTTTTGGTTGTATAAATAATATCCTTGAGACTTTTCTCCTCCTCTTCTTTCACTACATGACAGCTGTTTTGCACCAGCGCCGCTACTACTACGAGTCACGAGAACACGCATACAAACGTTCAGCACGCGCGCACAGGCAGCCCAAAAACATAGTACAAATTAGAAACTGCGACCAAACACAGCTGAGTCTCACCTGTTTAGACAGTCCGGACTCTCGTGGCTGCAGCACCGTCGCGTCATTTTGGAGTAAATACAGAAGATGAGCTTTAAAACAACGTGTAAGAGTTGTTTACAAAGTTTCACCGTGAACTCCGATTGGTCTGAGTGAAGTTTGGTCAACGCCCCAAACCTCGGTCACCGGGCCGAGTCTCAAACGTTGTTTCCTGGACTCGCTGCTTTCCTGCAGAGTGTAAACGAAGGGAAGGAGGCGAACTATTGCGCGGTAATGGTGTTCAGTGGGTGATAAGTAGCCTAATGCTTTGTTTTTCTCAGCTTTTAAAAACATTAGTTTATTAGCTAAACCTATGTCAAATGCATGTAAACACCCAAAGAAGGCAAAACAACAGGTGTAGTAACTATGAGCTGGGCCGCTTTCTATGCATATAATAATTAGTAGGTTACCAGTGACAAATCAGCACCTGCACTTCCACAAAAATAATAAAAACATATTATTTTTCCTAACTTTTCAGGGCATCTCTGCCATACAGGTACAGCCTACAACAAAAAGAAAGATGTGTTAAAATTTGTAAAAATATAACCATCTTGCACATTCTCTCCATAGATAATTTCCCATGTTGTAATGCACATACACAGGAACTGTTCAATCAAAGCAAACTAAAATATCACCATTAGCACTTATTAGGCCTGACAATGTGTGATGTACAATTAAAATGGTAGATAGTGCCGCCTTCTGCCGTGAGTTAGTTTTTTGAGATGTAAGGTGAGCACACACACAATTATGCAGTCAACACTTAGCAGTTATCCCAGTGCTCACCACCTTTTAGGCTGCTACAAATAAACTGGAAAGATGTAGTTCCTATAAATTAAAAATTGTTAGAATTCTTTAATGTTTCACTCGATATCACCTGTAGAACGATTAATCATGACTACAGACACACCACCCTTCCTCGGGCAGCATTGAAATTGACTATAACTCTATAACTGTATTGATTTATTGAATGAAAGTGCTTTTGAGGAAATGTTAAATTGAATTACATTAGGCCCATCACCTCTGACCTCCCTACAGTTAGCGTGCTGTACAGACTTTCCTTAATACAAAAAAATAATGCCAGACAAGCAATTATTTTTCCTTTCAATGCCTAATTGGCAAAAGCAGACAGGGTCATCATCAATGTCTATGGAGTGAAGTGCAGTAGTAAAATTTGTATGATGGACAAACACCATCAGTGGTGAAAACTGACCGAAGTGGCTTCAGAAAGTATTCAGACCCCCTGACTTTTTGCACACTTTGTTGTGTTGCAGAGTGTATTTTAAAAGAATAAAATCCCATAATGACAAAGTGAAAACATGTTTTTAGAAAAAAAACAAAAAAAAAACCAACAACTGGAATCTCATTTACAAAAGACCCTTAATTCAGTCCCTGAATTCTACCCTGTAGAAGCCCCTTTAGAAGCCCCTTTAGGAGCAATTACAAGTCTTCTTGGGTACATTTCTACAAGCTTTGCACACCTTGAGTTGGCAGTTTGTCCCACTACTCCTCAAGCGCCATCAGATTGGATCTTCAGGTGATCTTTAGGCCTCTCCACAGATGTTCTATGGGGTTTAAGTCTGGGCTTTGGCTGGGCAACTCAAAGACACTCAGGTCATTGTTGTGTTGACAGGTGAACCGTCGCCTCAGTCTCATGTCACATGCACTCTGGAGCCGTTATTACCTCAACTCTGACCTGTCCCCCTGACCAGACCCCCTCCAAAGTCCTTTAAATGCTGTTTGGCAAACTCCAAGCGGGCTGTCCTATGTCTTTTACTCAAACTGGCTTCTGTCTTGTGCTACTCTACAAAGGCCTGATTGTTGGAGTTCAGCTGAGATGCTCATCCCTCCAGCAGGTTCTCCATCTCTGCAGACTTCTAAAGCTCTGTTAGGGTGACTGTTGGGTTTTTGGTCACCTCCCTGACCAAGCCCCCTTCCTTGCTTAGTTACTCAGTTTGGCTGACAGCCAACTCTGAGAAGAGTCCTGATGGTCACACACATCTTCCATTTCACCGTTATTGAGGCCTGTGTGCTCTTGGGAAACTCAAAGCTTTAGAAATGGTTATATACCCTTGCCCTCATCTCTGCCTCAGCACAATTTTATCACAGAGGGCTACAGAGTTCCCTGGACTTCATGGCTTAGTGTTTGTCCTGACATGCAGTGTAAATTGCGAGACTTTATATACGCAGGTGTGTGTTTTCTAAACCAAGTGAAATCAATCCAATTTGCCACAGATGGACTCCAATCAAGTTCTTGACACATCTCAAGGAAAATTAAATCAAACAGGATGCAGCTGACAACAATTTGAAGTGGCACAGAAAAGGGTAAAAAAAAAGATGTCAGTGTTTGATTTTTTATTAAGTTTAAACAAGGAACAGCACAACTTACGATATAGTGCGCAATAACCCTCACCTAAGACAGCTATACAGCACATCCAGCAAAAACACAGAAATGATTGGTTGAATGATGGTTAAATACACACAGAATTAAACCAACATATACATCAAACAAGTATCTTAATTGATCATGAAATTAAGTAAAATATTGTTTCCAGTCCACTATATGTATATGTGAGTTTAGCATAACCAGTCCTCACTAGCTGAATCATGTTATGTCTCATAACTGGGGTCTTCCACTTACAAAAGCGCTTACCCTTTAGAGGTGCGTTTTTCAGGTGTTCGGGTGAATCATGTAGAAAAAGGTGATCAAACCTTTATCTTTTCCTTGTAAGACAGCCTGTAATCTTTCTGGGGGAGGGTGTAAAAAAAAAAAAAAAAACTCCCTGTACCAGAGGGTAACACTTGGCAGGAAGCCTTTGACCCAAATGTGCAAGATGCATTTTTGAGCAATTAAAAAGAGCTTCTTAAGAAATGCATAGTGTGATGCAGGGAGATGTAGTACCCTGGAGGGAAGGCCTAAGAGGAAAACCTTTTTTTTTATATATCCCACCAATTACTTTGGAAATAGATGCCCAGAATCTGGAAATTAGTTTGTACTCCCAGAAGCAATGGTAATACGTCCCCCTATTAGAATGGCATTAAATGCATAGAGGAGAAAGGGAACAATTTGTTTTGTGCAAGGTAACGGGTGATATGCAGCCTGTGAAACCTCTGAGTCTCCCTCAGTCTGTTACATTTAAACATGGATCTGATCAAGTCTTAAGCTGCCTGCCAATCATCTTCAATATATTCAGTATCTAAATCTCTTTCCCATCTCTATGCGTCACACCAAGGGAGATTAACAGAAAAGGAGGTAACCTCAGAAGATATAAAATGCCTCATTTGCAGATATCCTAAGAAATGTTATATCAAATATCTCTTGTAATTGCTGGAAGGACAGTAAAGCATTATCTTTAAACAAGTCACAAATTACACGAACCACCTTGACCCAGCAAGAAGAGAACAAAAGATGAGCCGGTTCCTGCAGGAAAGTCAGGATTTTGGATGATAGGAGACAGCGAGGATTTCTCATTTCACCATCCCAGATATTTAGTTATATCATGCCTGATTCACTTTACCTTTGGATTTATATTATTTGCATCACGAGTGACCAGAATCCATAGGGAGTGTGGAGAACAAACCCAGGGATCAATACAAGTCTCTCTTAAGATATACGTAACCATAAGCCCTTTTTATACAGAGATCCACATGCCATTAAGAAGACCCTTGCCAGCTCTTCCTTTGACATAGACGACGATCTGCCTCTGTAACTATCTCCACTGCCGGCACAAATGTGGAACAACAATGCCCTCATTCCATGTTCGTGCCTTTTATACAGAACAGCAAGGCGGAATAAAGGTGCAACATTCCCGTCGTGAACAGGCTGTGTAAAATGGGCTACAGTCAGAAGTGGTGAGCGTGACAGGCCCGATTGTAAAGTATCAAATTAGGCATAGAAAGGCCACCTATATCTTTAGTTGTAGTTTTTTTGTTTTTTTTGCCATGCCAGATAAAGTCCTGGTTGATTTCCCTGGAAAAGTACAGATCTGCAGGAGATACAAAAGTCGAGGTAGGATAGTTAATGAGGCTGATTAGTCCAATCATTGAAGTTTCTGATTTTCAATACATTTGCAAAAATTTTCTAAAATCATGTTTTGGTTTTCCCATAATCGGTTATTGAGTGTACATACTCAAGTACAGTACTCAAGTATTTTTATGTACTTGTCCTGTAGCTTGCCTACTTTTGTATTGTATTTTATATTCAAAATAAATGATAAAATACAATGCATTATTATAGATGAAAGACTGCTCAGGTTGGAGCTGTGTTGGGATTTACCAGAAAGAATGATTAGGTTGCAACTTGTCTTGAAACAAACCCAACAAGGGTAAAATGACTAGTTTTGATCTTTTTTTTTTTACAAGACAATAACCTGTATTATATTCTAATTAGATTTTCTGATTTGATCTTTCAGGGCCTGGGGAGCGCTCCATAATTTAACATTCTTCTGAAAACTCCTGCCTTACTGCAAAATGAGCACTGGGCTTAACACTAACGTCTAGTGACCGTAATTATTTTAAAAGCGCTTATCATGTGACGTCCTGCTGTGAACAACTTCACGGGGGGGTTTAAATGACTGTGACCTCTCGCTATATGGGTGACTGGGAAAATGTCTTCAACTCTACAACTGCTGCCCAGTGGAGATTTCATTTATCTTCCCCCAAACATTGTTTTACATGGATAAATGAGACGAACTCGACTAGTAATGCCGCTAGAAAAGAGGTATGTCAAAGACAAGAGACGTGGTCAGCAACTGTGAAAACAAGAGAAGTAACAAATGGAGACAAAAAAGCAACATCACCATCCAAGCCTTCACCCTGCTGCAGATATATTATCTTGTAAAATCCTATGTCTTAATACGTAATTATAGCCTCATTTGATTGAAGCCCCTTTCAAAACACTTTAATGACCTCTTATCTGCTAATATAGTCTGCAATGTGTGTAGAATACAAATGTTCATTACACCAGAAGCACTGAAGTGTTCCTTCCCTTTTTGTGAACATACATCAAGTCAAGTGTTTTAATGTTCCTATTATTGATTCTCATGTTTATGTCATATTTCATATCTAATAAGAATGTAATGAGAATCCATGTGCGTATATTGAGCATATATGTCTATGAATGTATTCGCACCAGCTTATCCACTTTAAGGTGTAACATGTCATCCTGCATGCCTGCTGCTTCAGTGGAAATCACCTGTAACTCTCAAGCCTCAAAAAGCTTCTGATGAATGAATATGAATTTCACAGGAAGAGCCAGAAATAGAATATACCACCTTGCGGGGTTCACATAATAAGTCTGTTACAGCAGTGGGTTTAACTGAAGGGCTGGCTTTGATGAGACAAAATAATAATCTTGAAGATAACGAACAGACAAGATGTGTTTCTTCATAGGTGTCACAGTGTTTGTGTAAAAGCGAACAAGGAGGGAGGACGTCAAAGAGGGAACGAAAAAAATGTGTTCGCAAGTGACATTTAAAATTTCACAGCGATACATTGTGGAACCTTCTGGTGGTTTAGTAATTTATATCTCTTTGTACTACTTTATATCATTCACACACACTTACACACTCACACACACACACACACATATTACTTTTGGTAAAGCAATTTCACCATACGGTAACAATTACAATGTCTTAACTGTGGTACACTCTGTTTGGGAATTCATTTTCTGTAGAGATTTCACATCATGTGAAAATAACCATTTTAAGCCACAAAGTGGAGGTGCTCCTGTAAAAAATATGAACATGCAAGGCAACTGCTCCTGCTGCACTGATATTAACACAAAACAATAATATGTAAAAAAAACAAACAAAAAAAAAAAACAGGCAAAACTCATTTTACAGCATCTGAAGTATCCCATTGTTTTAACTGTTTTGTTGATGATGCCATTTGTTCATGGCGCTGGGTTGATGATCGTGGGGTGTGTTTGCAATGTTGTACTTGAACTGAATGTTTTTAGTCACAAGCAATCATATGCTATAGAAGTGGCACTTAGCTTACTTAGGCCTAATGATTGTCTTATAAAAAATAATTGTAATATTTTGTAGATCTTGATGAAGAAAAGTGTAAATTCAGCCATAGTTGTTTAAGCCTCAGAGAAATTCAGCTTAAGTGTGAAATCAAACACTTCTTAGAAATGATGTGTTTGATTTCTACTGTCTTGCTGTGCTGTTGCTGTATTATGGGGGTGGGGGAGTTAGCACGGTTTTGTAGTAATGGGGCAGTGGGGAACAAGTGAAAAAAAAGTAAAGAATACACGAATCAATATACAACCTCACAAATATAGACATGTGGGTTTTTACCTTCAGTAGTCCAATTGATCTATTTGAGAGTATAGGTAAATATATAAAAAATGACAACACTGGACAAACTGTCAACAAAACATGACAATAAGGACATTTTTTCACGTGGAGTACCATAATGGTTGTGATCAATTCCTTCATGTACCAGCTCCACAGGGCTTACACACAGAGAGGTGGTTGCATAATGGCAATCAAGTTCTTTGGTTGCTCTGCTTTCAAGCTCAACAAGCCTGTGAGGATGAAGCTCAAAGTGAGGCAGGTGGACACCAGAATAGGTGCCTGGTTTATGGACTATTTAACTGACAGAGACTGCAATTTGTCCTCCTTCATGGCATTGTGGTTGAAATACTGCAGAACAGAAAGGAACCACACGGTCACCATTTATATTCACCCTCCACACAGCAAACTTCACATTTGAGTCAAGTTGACATCATCTCCAGAATATTTTAGGGTGGCTCTTTTGTTGTAGGATGCATCATTAGGGGCAAGCAGGGGGGAGGGGCCTATCTGCACCTGAAAATTAGAACAAGTGGTCGACTTGTATCAGCACATGAGGCAAGAAAGAATCCACTAAAAAGCAGAAGTGTGGATGCTCAGGTGTTTCAATCTATGCAAACAGACTGAGAATAGGTGGCACAGTTTTTTGTAGTGATGGGTCAAAGACATCAACATCAATTTTTTTTCCACTAATACACTATTAGCAATCACAGCATTTTATGCCTCCATGTTTGTTTCCTTATCAGTGAGGTGAGTCCTTGAAGTTTAAATCCAAGCGTGAGCTTGAATTTTCTGTTAAACGTCAAATCTCTAAATGAGTATTATACTCCAACAAATAAACCAAATAATATTTTTGTGCATTTTGAAAATTAAACGAAACTAAATTTCAAATTTTGATCCACCTTGCCCACAAGTGACTGCAACCTACAACATGTTTAGATTATTTTCTGCATCCATATGCATTGTGAGTGTTTGTGTCTTGTTATCTCATTAAAACATACATTTTTGTCTTCATTTAGCCCTGAAATCTGTGCACAGTTAAAACAGCTACACTGCCCCCAAAGCGCTACATATTGGCAGTGTGAATAATAGAATTATTCATGTTCATCTGTGTTTGCCAGTTTCTCTCTGCAAGAAACACTAATGTCTCACAACAAGAGCCAACTACCTATCACTCACAAGTCTGTGTACTGTTACCTGAACACAGACTAACTGGAAGATATGAAAATAGAAATGGCTTGTTCTTTTAGACAGAAAAACAGTATGCAAATCAATAAAAAAAAAAATTAAAAAATTAAAAAAAAAAAAAAAAAAATATATAAATGTAAAGAAAAACATGATTGCTTGATTAAACCCCACAGTTTTGATCTTTGGCTCTAACTATTTTGAGTCGATGAAGTGGTTTTTAGTGGGATTGCTTAATTATGATGCTTAATCCATAGGCTCTCCTGAGGGTTAGACTACAGCACAGCAGTAATTAAATAAATTAGAATTTAATAAAGAAATAAAGAACTAAACGGGAAAAAGGAAATGTTATTCTTTCTTTCTTAATCTTTCTTTCTGATGTAGAACAATATGGGACAATCTTGCTTATGTTAATTCTGTTATGTTTAGATGATATGATTCAGAGAATGTTAACAGTTTACAGATTTCAGGCAGCTGTTGATTTGGGATGAAAGACCCAGGGATAATACAAGAAAATATAAAAGTATTTGTAATTATACTGATTGATTCTGGCAAAAATGATCATCAGTGCTTCATTAGAAAACTCTAATATGAGTTCCTGATATCAACTGACTTTGAGCAGAGAAAGAGAATTTACAAATACAGACATGAAAATCAAATGCACAGATGCAAGCCATCATGCCGGACCAAGTAATTCCTGCTAATTGCTAACTGAGCACAGATGATTCATTTCATTGAGTCCTTTAATAGTTTCTATTCAAAGAGAATTCAAGTAAAATAAAAACTACAGTATTTGCAGCATTGAATCGTTGTTGAACAAACTGATGTTTAATTATAATCCTGCTGGATTAGATCATTAGACTCCATCTTAAACTCAGTTAAAATAGCTATAAGAACAACAAATGCACTTCATTCATATATAGCACCTTTCATACAATAAGTATAAAGTAGTTCTGCTTAAACTAACTGCAACAGTAATGCATCATATGGTAACATATAGTTAAAGTGGTATATTATAATACATCAGTCACAGGGACCTTTTTTACTGCAGAACAAGTACTTGACTTCAATTTTTCTGATAATACTTCTGTACTTTTACTTAAGTAGGATTTTGAATGCATACTAATTAAGTGTTTTTACATTAATGCATTGGACCTGAGTGCATCTTCCACCACTGAACACACCCATACATGCTGTGCTTTGATTACTAAATGTTCCTCAGCCTCCACCCCAACATGTCTGAGTGACCTCCCTGCAAACAAACCCACCACACTCTCTCCTGTCAGAGGCTGGATGGAGCAGAGGAGAAGCGCATAATGCCTTCCCCTGGTTGATGGCTTTTTGTCTTACGCTCACGTTGGGATGCCCAGGGAGTGCTAGTGGGCTAATTAGCACAGTGCCAAGTGGTTAATCCGCATCTAAGTCATTAGTCTGTGAGACAAACAGTGGTGCTCAGATTGAAGGTAATTAAGAGCGATCCCTGACATGCAGGCTGAATGTTATTCCTCTAAGCTCAGCTTCACTGTCAAAACAACTCTTTAGCTTGCATTCTTTAGCAGCTCAAAAGCATACACAAATATGCACGTATGCATGTGCTACAGAACACCCTCCGACTGACACTCCCATAGCAGTCAAAACTGACAAGATGAACACTGTGGATCCTCAGCAGAGCTGTTATCCCAGTTTAATAATTGCTCTTTTTCCTGCACTCCTCTTCAATCATAATGCTTTCTTTTCTTTAATTTATTCCCGCTTTCCTCGTGCCGAAATGTGGTCATGCCCGACACCATTAAATTCAACTGCCCGGATATTACAGCCAACCATGAGCAGGTGTGTCTATGTTCTGTGGGAACACATGTCTTCGAGTGCCCTTGTGAAATTTACGATTCACAATTAAAGGCAGCTCTGGTTGACTCCCCTTATTTAATTCTTGTTATCATTACTGAGTCATTTCTATCAGTCTCACCCCAGTAGCTTGATTACAGCGTCTAAACATCAGCTCTGCCAAGTGGACAGACATTGGTGTCATAACAACCACTGGTTTGAAAAAGGAGAAATATGGACAGAAAATAAATTCTGACAAACACAGTGATGCAGTCACTTTGTTGTGACAGATGGAGCTGTAAAAACTGTATGATTTTATTGAATGTTCTTACTGGCCTAATTGCAGCAGATATGGTTATTTTCCATGGAGAAGGGCTTTTACGTTGCTTCTGTGTATGAAGCCACACAAGCATGTTTAATGCCAGAGAAGATAAAATCTGTCACTTATAATCTCTGTGGCTCTGATGAAAAGTCCATGTACATGTGAAATGGAATTTCTAATAGGCTTAATATTGAATTTTTACATGTTTGTTTTTATTTAATATGTACACATATTTCAAATATGGAAATTCAATGTATGATATATGTAAATATATCATATTTGTTTTTCTGAAATATCACATCGGAAGCTGCATTAATTTGCAAGATGAGAGCACAGTACCTAAGGAAACTCACCTGTAGCCTAATCATATATGGTAGGACCTGAACCAAGGACAACAGTCTAGAGTGTGGAGTTTGTGGATGATCAACTAGTTGTTTGTTATATTATATCATAGATTATTCCATAATCTTATGATGGGAAAACAGGCATGAACTAACTATCTACTACCCTTTGAAATTTATTATAGTTCAACATTTTGGGAAAAACTTTTCTCTCTCACTCTTCTTGCTAAAAGGATTGATGCCAATTTCATGCCATGAACAGTTGGCTCTGTCCAATGGTTAAAAAAAAAAATCTCTGGCGACCTCACAATGATGGTAAGACTCCAGTTGATAGGTGGATGTTGTTACCGTCAGACAGAATCCAGGCTAGCTGTCTCCTCCTGTTTCTTTGTGCTAACTAGCTGCAGGTGGTAGCTTCAAGCAAACATGAGAGTGTTATCAATATTTGCATTTAAGTCTCTGCAAGAAAGCAAATGAGTATATTTCCCAACAGATCAAAATACTCTTTAATGAGGGTGATGTTGGAGGCTGCATGGAAAGTAACTTTTTCATTTCCCCTCCCTGTTCAAAAGAGTCAAAAATAACTTGCAGACATGATATTATGCAAGGACTTGGAATTCAGCCTGTATAATTTTGATATTTGGTGGTTGCTTCAGTGATTAATATGTCAAGTAAAAACTTTAATAACTTTGACAAAGAAATCATGAGGACCAGTAATTAAAAACCAATGTGCATCTTCCTGTGACAGCCCCGAGACAAGCAGACTGGGTGCATCAATGTCTTTAAATTGCCTTTAGGTGAGTGTGAATGTGAGTGTCTCCCTGACTGTGACATGAGACATGCTGTGAAAAGCCCCAGCTGCTCATGATCCTAAAAAAGGAAAAGCTAGACAAGACAGTAAACAAATGAGCAGAAAGTTTATTCAAGAGTTATGGTTCTTAACAAATTGTTGTCATCTGACATAAAGAACAGGAGCATGGTAATAATAATAATAACTAGAAAATTCCAGGGAAATTTTGAGTGCCACGGGGGCTACTGCCAGGATGAGTACATGATTTATTTCCAGTGTTCAAAAGTCACCCTGATCATATTCTGGTTTTGAGAAATGTCTTGATATAAAAGACTCTGATATAAAATGTCACATCCCTCCATCATGTATTATGAGGGAAATATCTCATATTCTGTGTTGTTTTTTTTAATAAAACAAGAGGCAACATGTCTTCAAACTGGCATTTAAAGGGTTAAAATCCTGAAAACTAATAAACATTTGGTAGGTTTGAGCAGAACTGAAGTGGTTTAAGAGATGTATGCAAAAAAAAGCAGAAAAAAATATTGATATATGATGATTTTATAGCATTTTCTTTGTGTGTCCTTTTTTGGACGCGAGGAACCCCAGAGGGTACAAAATGTGTTACCAGTGTATAATAGACCTGTAACAGTAACTGACATTAGATTTTAAAAATATGTCAAAAAAGACACTTTCTTGCAGAAATCCATACCTTCAGCTGTAACACAGCCAAAATGATCAGCAAATCAAAAAAGAAAAGTGAAGAAAATGTCCAAAAAAGGACAGAGGGACCCCTGAGGGTTAATAAATCCCATGAACCGCTATTTAAATTACCACTATTATGTTTTTTTCGGTGCTAAATTTAACATTACTGGGGAGGAGAGCAACGCGACTAGAAGTGACAGCGAGAGAGGGCTAGTAGCTTCTCCTCTCCTCTGTCTCAGCGGAGACCGTCACAACTTCATTCACTCATTTAACAAAACAAAAAGAAAAGCAACAAAGGAAGCAGTAAATGGACTTACATATTTAAGACCTAACTAAATGTAATTTAAGACCTAACATGCGGCTAATGTAAAGCTAGCGGAGCTTGGAGAGTTGGTTATCTGGTTGCTAGGCACGCACACACGCACACAGGTCAGGAGCTGCCGTTGCCATGGCAATGTGAAAATCTGCCCAGAATTTGGCTTCTACATGGCTTAAAACAATTGCAAATTATGAGAAAACCGTTACTTCTTTTCAAAAACCGAAAACACCGTGACAGACACTGAAGCCAGAAGTTTCTTACAGTCTCTATTTTATTCAGATATTCCTTAAAATGAGTGAGTAAGCTCAGTGCGAAGACAGAGTGAGATTCTTTTGAAAAAAAAAAAGACGATTACATTAGATGTCAATGAGAGTGAGACAGGTATTGCTGCCGGACTCGGCACCCCCGTTTAAATTTTGTGCAGACCCTGCCTGTCAAAGTTACATTTTATGAATCCCAACAACTATGTCTACATTTTCAGACAGAATTATTTGTCTCCTTTTTACAGTTTGGCCGTGAGCTCGAGTTAAAAATAAAAATAAAGGTTATTTTTTACTGCTTCACGCACTCTAGCCAACTGACGCTGTCACTCTAACTTTGAAGAAAAAGTGATTTCCACTCCTCCTTTGAGTGCTCACAGTTTGAAAAGTTTACATGTTATGTAAAAATAGTTGTTGTGTTTTGGAGAGAGCAGAAGTTTTCCTCCGTTTTATAGTGAAACACATTTTCTATGTGCAGGTATGAGAGAGCTGGGTGACTCAGGAAAAAGGTGAAATTTTGTAGAAAAATTGTGAAATTTTGTGGGTTTTTAAAGAAAATTCCAATGCATTCCTAATGCATTATTTATTCCCAGTATTTTGGGAATAACTTTGGGAAAAATTGGAATTTTAACACCAAAAGTCATGGCACCTCTTTCGGGATCAAGACGAGCACTCCTCTCAGCTATTCTAGCTGTAGAGGAGTGCCTCGGAGCTGAGCACCCGTGGCACTAATAATACTGATACCTTTAACAATCCTGGGTAAAACATTTTGAGTGTGACTTAAATATGTTTCATCCTGCCTCCATGGGCACAACATTCTAGATGAGTACTTGTTCACTCACACATATCTATATGTATTTATAAGGCTGGCAGTGGCTCAACACTCTGTTTCTTGAGCTATGTCCTTTTTATAGTAGTGCTACAGTAACAAATGGCTATGTTTATGATCTGTGATGGACGAAAACCTCCACAGGCTTGCAATTGTGTGTCACTGCCAGTAGGGGGAGGAAAAGCACACAAAAGTGACAGATGCAAACAACTCCTTGTGGCATGAGGATTCAGTCACAGAGAGCACAGGGCAGATCAAGTCATCTGTTTACAAGATTCATAGCGCAGTGAATGGAAATGCTTCCTGTATTCACTTGCCCTCCTCATTATTGCAGTGAATTTTACTGACAGGTAGGCTTTAGGGATGCATGGATGTGTTACAGAGATAACGATAAACGCTAAATTTGTTCGTGTGAAAATCAGATGCACAGGAAAAAGAAAGAACGCCTGTTACAACACGTTGTCACAAACACATACATACACACATGTAGTAGGAAGCTGTGCACAAAAGAGGTGAGATGTCTCCCTCATCTAAGTCTGCTTTTACAGCAGGTAGACATGATGTCAGCCACCTTTCAATAGCCCCCCCCCCCCCGGTAAAGAGTCCTTCATCTCACCGGGAGCTCCACAGCAACAACACTGCGCTCAGGTGTATTTGGACCACCCACTGATCCATCTGGGCTGCAAATTCAAAGTAATGTGGTACATCCTTGACTCTTTGCAAACAGAGAAGGAGGGAGCGGAAGGGGCAAAGTCAGAGTGTCTCTGTAATTTCTGTTTCATACTGCTCTTTCACGGCTTGACTCAGAACAACATGGATAGGCTGAATCAAAAGCTGTCACACATGCAATTTTTAACAATGCATTGGATATAAATAAAGCAGAGATTCCAGCCCTCGGTTGCAAAGGGATACACACCTCCCGAGCACTTCATCAGGAACACCTATTCACCTTGCAGTTATCCAGTCAGCCAATCGTGTGGCAGCAAATCATGCAGATACAGATAACTCAAATGAACACAATTAACCAGCATCTTGTGGAATCCACGCCTCAAAAAACTGAGGCTGTTTTAAGAGTGAAGGGATCAACTTCCCAGTATTAGTATGTGTTCTTAATAAAGTGCTCAGTGAGTGTATGACATCACCTTGCATTATTGGGAACAGCGAACGGAGGTTTACTGAAGACAATTAACATCAGCTCATATAGTAAATATATAGGGTATTTCCAAGGTTCCTTGAAAAGGGTACTCTTGAAAGGAGTTTATGTAGCTTGCTTGAAATCTTATGAGATATAATATTTACGTATGACATTATGTACCATGATACAATTAAACCTATCACGCAAGCCCACGGTGACGTTTTCACAAGTGACCACATAACGTAGCACATAATCACTTGTATTTCCTGTTTGTATCTTAAAAGAAATCTCAAATAAGTAAATGATTAAAGTATGTGATATCTAGTGATGGGTCTTTTCCTGATCAGCAACTGAAGGTCAGTGTTATATTTACTACTGCATCACTGCGGTGGATGGAATGATTAAATTAGGAGGTACAGATCAGTGAGGCAAGATGCTGCGATCAGAGTGAAGTGAGTCACTTGATTAAACAAAGTTCTGCTCTTGAAACTCTGTCAGGTAGCGTACTCAGCAAATCCACTAAGGTGGCATCTGAAATTAGACATGAAATCACATTCTCCATCAGTGGAAAGGTGTTCAGTGCACAAACTGCATTTTCACACTTCTGGCTGTTGCTGAGCCACATGAGGGAATACTGGATACAAATTTAGCATCAGTTAACCATACATGCCCCTAAAAAGCTTCGCTATTCGCTATTTCAAAATTTTATTTAAACCCAAGCAAATTTGTTTAGGGGAAATCAAATAACAGATATAAGGTAGGACAACTAGAATGTAACAAAGTATCGCTCTATCTACAGTATCCATCTATGAAATCTACAATTTGTTTTCTGCAAATTGAAAATGTTATCTGGGGAAAATATCTTGCACCATGATGAATCAATGAACTAAAATATATGGTGCACAACTCTGGCTCCAGCATGACCTGCGAACCAGTTAATAGACATGGCAGCTCTCTCAGGCTGACTTCAGGCTGAATTGGTTGAATGAAGCACAATTTAACACCCTCTCAAAATCACGTTTTTGTTGACCTCCGGTGATTTACAGGGGATAATTGTAAGTCTTCTCTCCCACCGAACGTGGTTTGGGTCGTGGTGATTGTTGCTTGAGATTGTCACGTTTACAAAACAAGAGGTTATAATACGCCCTCTGAACAGCGCTGCGTCATCAGGATTGGAGGTGACTGTGAGTCACTACCAGAAAGTGACGAGACGGGCAGGGGCCGGTTAGCGTTTTATGTTTAACAAAGAACACTGCTGACCACATCCAACTACACCTCTCAGTGATGCTGGGTGTGGTCAGCAGTGAAGCAGAATTCAAACTTTCAGTCTGAGAAGGCAGCAAAACACTGGTGTTTCTCTACTTCTTCTTGAAGTAGACACCTGTGATGGACTGACTTTGTGTTACATTTATATATCTCTCAGTGAATGCCACCACAAAAGTTAGATCTAAAGAACTTCACGGAAATACAGTAGAATGCAACTCAGTGACTCATCCATTCACTCATCCACTTGCAGTTGGCCTCTCTGCCCTCTAGTGGTGATCAGGGGGAATGACAGTGTCCTCGAAATGTACTTGTTTTTTTAACTGACGTTCTGCTGGAAGTTTCGCAGAGAGTATGACCCTCTTTCTCAGGAACACCCTGTTCACACTCACAGTTACACCATTCACACCAGCTCTTTAGTACATGGGTATTCATGCCTTGCTCAAGGGCACCTCAGTGGTGATAATGAGGTAGAGGCAAGTGCTCACCTCCACTTTACATGAGCGTTAACCCTATCGCACCTTTGTGTTAATTCAACTTCAACCTTTGAGATTATATTTATATCGAGTCATGTATTTTATCTATCCATATATTTCTTTAAATCCTAACATCACATCAAACTGCAATCACATAATCAAATCTTGCAAATCAATACTTAGTCTGTCTACATAAAATCTCCAACTGCTTTAACCAAGAGTTCATTATGAAAGCAGGATGCCAGCGCTGCCTCCTTGCAACCGCAATCAAACTGAATTAGAACAATCTTGGATGCATTCAATACAATTTCGAACATATTTGTTCGAAAACATGGTTCTTGTGTAACTATCATTTTGAAAAACCTGTCTTTCCAAAATCTACAAAAAAAGTGCAAAAGAGTTGAACTATTCATGGAATTAAGCAAAATATAAAATGGCTTGTTACGCCGTCCTAATGTACTGTTGTGATTTACATTAATGAAAAACAGTCATTATTGCAACTCCATGCAAGGAATTTTGTTTTGCAAGAGCAATTCAGTTAAGAACCACAAGAGCCTCGTGCTGTAGTAGGAGACAAGTTGGCCAGTTGGACATTCAGAGAGCCCACAAGGAGGTGACCTAGACTTTATGGAGAATAAGTGAACACACATAAGAACATTTCTTGAATTCATCTAATTTCTTATGGACTTTATGACTATTTCTTGCATAAACTGTATTTTTACCAGAATAGTGTGACTATCTGTTACACTATAGTGATTTAGTGTCAGTGTTATCTCTTTTTCCCACAAGGTTTTGGATACTAAGCTCAATTACTTTCCATTTAAGTTGTTACAAAGTAATAAGTGGCTGATTAATTTTGCTTGAGAGAGATAATCAAGTCCCATGTTGTTTGTTCATGTACAATAAAGCAGAATTACTTGCAATAGACCTAAAACTCTCCCTTGGACTTTTGTTGTTCAGGTGAAAACGTTTTCTTCTACTTTCTTCTGTAGGGGTGCAGAACAGGGGACTGCCATAAGGTTGCATGTCCTCTGAATTTGCTGTGCTTTTCAGGTGACAAAAACAAAAAGTCAAGCTTCCTTCACTGTTTGATGCTAAAAGCTATCAGACTTCAGTCCTTCTGCAGCCATCAATAGGTCCACACAGAGCATTATGTGGCTGATTACACTTCCTGTCCTGTTTACCTGGATTGTATCTGTCTCTCAGCAGGGCACCTTGTTAGTACTGTCCTTGTGGCTGCAGGGTCCAATCTTCGGTTCTGATTACTGCTTTGTTGTCACCATTATCACCGTCCTCATCAGTGAAACTGTGGAACTGATAGTAATTGTAATTGCCTGCTTAGTGGTGGAGTTTGTGCCTTTTTCGAACTCCCATGGCTGCCTGTTGTCTCAGACAATATGTAATTAGCTGGATAATCTTTGGTCTTTAGAGCCTGTTTGGGAAATTGTGAGTTTGATTTCTCTTGCAGTGTGGCGAAAAAAAAAGAAGCTAATACACCAGACTCACGCAGATAGCCAGAGCATTTGGTGTTTTTTAGTCATGGTGCTGCGTAGAAGACAGAGAGGTAATGAGGAATCTCAGACTATCATGTATTTTTTAAGCAGAGTTGCTAGATAATCTTGCACTATTTCTACACACAGCTTTTTGGGAGTCTCTTATAGAGTCTCTTATACTCAAGTTCAAAAACTTCCAACCAGTGTGAAAGGCTGGAGAATAGATGGAAGGGAAGATAAAGGATTTTTCATTTTATTTCTAACACAGTTTTCATTAAAAATAAATCTTAAAAGGCAACAGGGAAGAGATAAAAAGTGAAATGTTCTTATGTCAGAATGGGAACAAGTATTAAACACTGATAACTACACAGGAGGATAATCTGTTCTCTGTTCTGTAGTAGTCTTAAGCGATATCAACCTAGACAGACAGACTGTGTTTCAAGTCTGTTTCTTGTTAATAACAAACTTCATTCCAATCTGACTCTACAAAATAAGAGTAACTTATAGGAAAGGAAGATCTGATGAATATCTAAGTCAAGGGCATGCCACTCAAGAAAATCAACAGTCCATTCAGCTCAGAAATAGAAGCATATTTTTGTTTTCTTCTTCAATGCTGTGTTTTTCATGTATTACTAAACCCTCACTTTTGAGACATGGCTCAAAAGATCTTTAGAACTCATGAGAGTTCTGTTTTTCATAATGTCACACTTGAATGACAACTAAAAACCTTACTGAGAATTACATTCACATGTCAATGCAAACTTCTAAATAAAAGGTAGGTGTTGGATAAAAACATGCCACTCTGACAGGGTCCTGATTTGCTGCACATTGGATGTCGACACTTTTCACTTTCCCCTCCAACACTGGCAGGTTGATTTACAGATGTATGTCCAAAAAGAGCAACACACAACATGTCTGCTGTCTCACTGTAAACTGTAAACGTTCTTAATTACATTACGAACATTAAGGAAATGGGACTGACAGTGAAGATTTGGCAATCTGGAAGGAAAATAACAGTAGTAATCCTACTGGTAATTGTAATAGTAGCTGTAGTTGTAGTTAAAACAGTAGGTGTTTGCAGGTTACCAGTTTAATGTGGAGAAAGAGGTTAAAATGAAAACAAAAATCTGACATTGTGAAGCATAAGTGAAAGTTTATGTCATTCAAATGTAATGAATGGAAAAGGCAAAACACACTTTATAAATGTACATCGTTTATAGGGTTTTCATTTTCAAACCAGTCATCCAGAGAAGCTAAGAAGTCTCATCCACTACAGTGTGTAAAATATGTTAAAGGACCAGTTTGACATTTGAGGAAATACACTGTGTTTTTATCTCCTTTCTAGCAGACATGAGAAGATTATATTTCAAACATCATCTAACTCTTGTAAAAAAAAAAAAAAAAAAAAAAAAAAAAAAAAAAAAAAAAAAAAGCAATAAAGTGTATTCCCCAAAATGTTGAATAATTCCTTTAACAAACGTTGCACAACCACGTCACGGTTAAAACAATCTACTGAACTGTTTCACCATTCATCCCAAATGGCTTCTTCAGTTCTGATGTCACACAGAGAGATTTAACCTTGCTTTTGATTCCCGCCTTTGAATCCACCACCAGGCAAAGATTATCAAACACAAAGGCTAAAGTCAAGGAACAGAAGCACAGCAAACAAGCTTTTAAAGCCTGTGGTTAACCTGATTAGGTCTCACTTAAAATGCAAACAAAGGCTGACAGAAAAACACCAGACCAACGGAAAAAAAAAAAATCTGATTAAAGCACAAAACAGAGCCCCACTGTCATCTCATATGCGGCCAGAGTTTTTGAGAAATATCAGAGGATTTGCGTAGACCACAGTATTGCAGTTTAAAAAAATTTGGCAACATGTGATAATGCTTGGTTCACCCAAAGGATCACATGCTAAGAGATAACAGCAGAGCAACACTGTCTATTCAGTGAAGTGCGGAAAGCCTGCAGATCTGTACATTGTAACACCAGACAATCTCTTAGGGCAGGACCAAGTGATTTACAGTCATTTTCGGTTCAGGAAAACAGAAGGTACACATAAAGATAAAAGTAATGGTTTGATAGAGGCATTAAAGCAGCTGTGTGCTGTATATCAACCTGTAGACAACAACATAGCAGAGAGGGACCTTGGTATTTATCCAACACATTGATTCAGATTGAGGCCAGGAGCAAAGAAGCAGCATCACCACGAGATGTGATGTTGCACACAGAAACAAAACTGCACACTGAACAGGTGACCTCAACCACGACTTCCAACAGGAGGCTTCAAATCTCCACCGTCTTCCCACCTGATGCCAGAGCTGAAGAAGACAACTGGAATAAACATCAAACATCGTTGCCTTCACAGTAACAGTCCAGAGGACAGTTTTCACTTTGTTTTGACATTTCACTGACAGGCAAAGATGGATTGATGGTCTTATTATATTAAATTACAATATAATTGACCTGTGACTGTAAGTGGCAGTAATTACAAGTACAAATTACTAATGATTAAAGTGAATATAGTTTTATATCACAGTCATAATTATCAAGAGTCAGGAATCCTTTATCAATTAATCATTCTGGGCAAGATTCCACAATTTATTAGCTTTTTTTTTTTTAGGTGATTGCCTCTGTGAACAGCAAGAAACATTTTTGGTCAATAAATATGCAAAAATGACAGAAATTTGTTAAATGTATTCTGGCTTGTTTTCTGATGTTCTCCATATGAAAGTGTTTGAACTCCTGGTGCATATGGTTAAAAATGATCACAAACTAGAGATGGGATCACAGCAGTCAACATGCTGACGTTCCATAAGTACTCAGCTGTTATAACTACGTTATTACATGAGTTTTCAGAACGGTAGGGTTGGATCACATGCACCAATCTTTAAATTCAGCCTTCAGTTTGATCTCAATTACACGCCTGTAAAGTTTCATGACTGCATCGTGCACAGCTGTGACACTATCACGCCGACAAAATCTGTCCACAGACTTAAACACCTGCCAAAGAAACCTCTGTGGCAGTTCCCGCTACCAGTACGACACTTTGCCATGATGAATACACACACACACACACACACACACACACACACACACACACACAATTGAACAGCATGTTTTTTTAACAAATGAACGTTTGCAGTACAGTAGGGTGAGCTATTAAAAAGCTTTAACACCAGTGTGTACACTGGTGAAATGAATAGATGTTTTAGGAGTGTCATGGCTGAAAAAAAGGACGTAAACACAGACAGAAAGCTCCTATTTCAGCAGCTACAAAACCTTCCTTTTTAAGCTGTTACAAGTGACCCCCATGCCAAATGGACCACGCAGTCAAAGACAAATTACAGTTTTCATTTTGGTACAGGAGCCAGATTGAGATTTATTTTCAGAAATGTCAAACTGTGGACCAGCCTGCAGCCGGAGACAGGTTGTCTGTTGCTTTGTAAACAAAGTGATGAAGATCAGGGATAAAATATGGGAAGAACACATACATTTACCTCTAGCTAATTACAAGCAAACTATACTTTTATAAAAGGATAACAAGACTCTTCATGAGACCGTTTCCAATCAATCAATGCACTTTGTGCTTTAAAGATTTTACAGATTTAACATTATTATGTCAAGAAACATTATCATTACCTTCATTATTTTCATCACCATCAATGTCCTAGCCATTAATATCCATCTATTCTGTTGATGGTTGCAGTGTATCCCAATATACAGACGCCAGATATAACCTCGACAGGTCAGCTATCTATCACACATATGCAGGTAATCAGACCTACAGATAATTCATTGATTGCATTTAATCTAACCTGCATGTCTTTGGAGTGTGTCACACAAACACAGAGAGATCACGCACACCACAGGCTGAAAGGACTCAGCCTTCCAGACTGAGTTTATACTCAGGTTCTTCTTGCTGGGGAGGGGGCATTGCTTACCACTGGGCCACCCTGCCACCCCGAGTCATTAAAATGGATTATTTAATCAGATAGTTTCTTGAAGGGGCCAATCATTATAGAATACGTATAATCTGTGTTGACATATGCAAAGATTTGTCAAGGAAGATTACCATGAGTTTTGAGTGGTTTAAGATGTAGTTCAGTATTCAGATCAGACTATGGGAGAGTTTGTGAATAAGAAATCCTTGAGGCTTTTATCAAGAGGCTTGCGGATTATCCAGAGCAGCACAGATATCGTTTCTGGTCAAGGTGCCGTTTCAATACATTGACAACCACAAATAAAATTCCATTCTTTATACGGGGTTGGTCGCAGAGATGTTAACTCTAAGCTGAAGCAGATAAAAATGGAAACCAGATGCCTGGCTGGGTACCACTTGGAGGTAGTGGGAAAATATTTATTTATAATATGGATGAACTGACCCTTCACTTTTAATTGATCAGATGACTGTATTGGACACCTGAAGAAACTGTTGGTGTAATAAAGCATTGACCTCTCCTGAGCACACAGCAACACAGTGCAGTGATACTAAGATGACTGGGCTGTACGACTTGCATTTAGAAGACAATATAGCATGTATTTCACTTTGTTGCTGCCTCACACTGAATCAGCAAGTGGCCTGCTACCACTGCTGTTGTGTCAGATCAGTCCTCCACTGCGTGTGCGAGTGTGCATGTATGTGTAGGAGAAACACAGAGAGAGAGAGAGACACACACAGACAGGAGACAGGTGCTACATGGATGTTGGTGTTTAATGGCATCACGCTGCTTTCTGCCTTCCTGAAAATCGATATCCATGTGTTCTCAACCCACTCTGTCAGTCGCACTTCCTAATCACCCTCTTTGTCCTGCCATGTGACCTCAGTATAACTGTATCAAATGGTGTCCTACTTGCATGTAATCTGTTAAACTAATGCAAAACCTGTTCCTCCAACTGGTTTTTCTCACATATTAATGCAGTTTGGATGGCTGCATGACCATCTGCAGCTGTTCTTGAAGCAGAAACAATACCTTTTTGTGCTCCGAGGGCAAAACAAGTGACTGACAGTTAAGTTCAGTGTCTATAATCCAAAGGTTGAACCGTAAAAGTAAAGAGAGTCGAGTTCGAGGTCTGTTAAAGTGTGAACCGTGTATATAGACAAGGCTCGTCTCTGTTCTCCTGTGCTCGTCGTCATCAGTCCCCAGTCTGTCCGAACACATAGCAGAATTAATGTGATGAGGGAACAGGACTGAGAGAACATAATGAGGTTTATAATTAGCCTCTGGGTTAGAGGGCTGGCTGCTGGAGGTCAGGCCTGAATGCTTCTCTGCTTTCAGGTTAATGCGTGTTAGTGAATGCGTGTGTGTGTGAGAGTGTGTGAGGTGTGTGTGTGTGTGTGTGTTGTGTGTGTTGTGTGGTGTGTGTGTGTGTTGTGTGTGTGTATGTGTTGTGATGATGGGGCGTTCATTCATATCTGACCAACAATTAGCTCCCCCCCCTAATTATAATTAAAATTTCAGCAATTTACATCAAGTTCAACAAATACTGAACCTTCTGAATTTACAAGTAGAGGAGTCTAATTACCCATGTTTTAAATTTGTAAACCAAATCTGGGTTGTGGTTGTTGTTACATACTTTAACAGTTTGGGTCCGTTTATTAACTTACTACACTTCAACCTTACCATGCCTGGTTGGACGGCTCTATCTTATCATACAGGAACAAAACAGAAACCACACGTTCCCTAAACGTTACTCTTGAGTTGAGGAGCTTAACGAATACGGAGCTCATTAACAGGCATCCACTTGCGTCAAGGTGTACGCTCAACTGAAAGAAAACAAAGTGCGGGCTGATGACCCAGCCCCTCCCATATCTAGGTTGCACATTTCACAATTTCGACTGTTACAACACACTACATATCTTTTTCTGTTTGTGCCGTCTACAATACATCCATTGATTAGCTACATGAACTCAGCACTGTTCACACCCTCTGAATGACGCCACAACGTTCATGTTTATGCAGAGATGAGCCGTGGAAGGGTGGATACTAATCTACCATATACTGGAACAACAGGAACCACTACGTGAGTAGGAAATGGTCTCTGAGTGGGTATTTAGAGGACTGCTGTCAGCCACTGACTACAGTTGGCAACATGCAACCATGCGAGGGAACCAATTTGGCAACAGCGCTGTATCACCCTCATAGTGGAGATCAAAAGCCACAGCTTCCCCCCGCTGCTGTCAGACTGTAGCACTGGTTCCAACAGATTGCTCACAAAACACATTCAAACTCCAAGACAGAATTTTCATTGATTTATTTAAATCTATGCCCCCCTTCCTTTACTCAACATTTTTTATCATTAAACATGACCTGAATTCGGGAGATTGTAAACCTTTATGGTAGAGAGGTTATGATATCACAGGGGATGACATTTTTGATGTGAAGTCACAGCTGTTAATGGGGGATCTAACCTAGAATGATGGCTCTGTGGTGGATGGGTTATGAGAGCTGTAAAAATAATAGACCGCAAAGCCAGGGTTTTGTTAGTCGGTCACTTCTCCTACAGTCCTCCTAATAAAATACCCTCAGCGTTTGTGTTTTTGTGTGTGTGTGTGCGTGTGCGTGTGTGTGTGTGTGACGAGTAATGATACAGAGATCATTCCAGGACTCTGGTTTTGAAGGCTATACTTATCGACTTGTGTGCAATTTGGATCCAAACAAGTGATGGGCAGAGACATGGTAAGCTATGTAACTTCTGAGCTGTGCAGCTGAGAATTGTTGGGTTTCCTCCGACTCCTCTAAATGAGTACATACTTACGTTATCATTTCTGCCTCCATACATTTCTACCATTTTGCATTCTTTTCTTAAACCCAGTGCATCCACTTTCCATTAAAGTCTGCACAACTGTATCTTGAGATATGATACTGTATAATGACTCTTCCTTAACATGCAGTGTACAACTGACATGACATCAAAAATGTCTGTATGTGCCGCTGGAAATGCTCAATATTAGAACAAACAATGCACAAAAATATTTGGAACAGACTCTAAAGTCTACCAGGCCCACATGGAAGACAGAAATACTCATGAAGCTGACAGTGAAAATGCCAAATCCAAACATTTAAAGTTAGATCAATCACAAAATAATAAGGACAAATTAACAGTTACATATACTGTAAATGGCAGTATCTCAATCACCTGTAAGTGTTTAGCTTAAAAAGTGTGCTGCCAGTTAACGTTTTATGTATCGTGATTCCAGAGAATTCTGAAGACCTTTGTACAATAAATTACAATAATAGGTTGAGAAAGATAAGATTTTACAACCATGGAAGGGAAAACATTATCATTTAGGAAAATGGTGAATTTTTTGGTTGTACCGCAGTTTATCTATCTATTTATGTCTTCATGTATTATGAACAAAAGATTTTTTAATTTCTTTGGAGTAAAAAAAACAGAGAAAGTAGTTTTTTTACAATAATTATGAACATGGTGGGTTAAAACTATTAAATCTGGAGGCCTTATGTTATTCTTTCAAAGCCTCCTTTGTTCAAATATTATACTTGAAGACTGGTATTCACATAGGTTACTGGAGAGCACTCGTCTATTTTTCTCAAGGCAGACTATAGACTTTTCTGCAGATTCAACCAACTCACACACATTTTTGTGAATAACTTGATTGAAAATGTGTCGTCATCTTTAAAAGAAACGATTCAATTCTGGCTGTGCTTTCAGCTTCATCCTCCAGAAACTTCTACAGCAATTAATATGGTTAAACTCAAACATATTAATTGATGGGAAACTAATATTTTGGAAGAATGTTTGTGATCATGGTGTTTGGTTTATAAATGACATTGTGTGGGAAGATGGGAAACTTATGAAGTATACCCAGTTTATTGAAATTTGTGGAACGATCTGTTCCACAAACTCATATAAACAATTGATCTCTGCCTTAGGAAGAGATTGGAAGCAAAATATTAACAGCGTGATGACTAAGTTGTTTGTATGCCAGGCTGCCAGAAGAAATATAAGATGGAGAAAAAATGGAAAGTTATTCCATATAGTACTTATAAAAAATGATAGAACACCTTTGCTTGTCATATACTGTGGCAACAAGTGTTCATGTTAGTGTGAAAAACAACAGTTAAAAATTCAGTTTCAGTTAGAAAATGATTTATAATTTTAGGAAATTGTTAAAGGTTTGGGGTGTTGTCGGATGACTCATTTTTGTTTCATGTTGTGTCAGCCTTTTGTAGGAGGGTTCAAAAGATGTGTAATGCAATGAAGCTTTGCTTTCAAATGGATATTTCAACTGTGATATTAGGTGACTTTGCAGAAACAGTTATATAGTATAGTTATATTATTAATTTGATTATTTTGGGGTTTTTTCAAAGCTGCTGATTCCTTGAATATCAATCAATTTAGAACATTAATTTACTTATTCACTCATACACCAAGTAATATTAATAGAGAAAGTATTTTGAATGTTTGCAGATTTATCCTTTGTAGTTCCCCTGAATTTTCGTCTCATGTACCATGAGTTTTAGTTTTTTAGTGAACTGTCTTTTCAATTATTGGATAGATTGCCATGACATGCTGTGGTGCCACGAGGGTGAATCCTGATGATCCATCTGTTAGAGTGAATCACTTTTGTGACAACTGTCATGAAATTTGGCACAAACCTTCAGGTTCCCCTCAGGATGAATAATTATAATTTTCCCTGAACTTTGCATCTAGCACCATCATCGGGTCCAAATTTCAGTTTGTCCAATACTTTGCTTTTCTGTTTTTTTCTGCTACCTGTTAAACATTCCCATCAGCCTCTGTGGTACTTAGTTTTGAGGGCATGCTAACACCACTATGATGATGAACATGAACTAAGATGAAACATTTTACCTGCTTAATATTAGCGTGTTAGCATGAAGCCCTAAACACCAACCATTTGAAGCCTGTAGGAGTGTTTGCTGATCTGATGCCGCTATCTGCACGTCAACATCATTTTTCAGTGCCTCCCAAAACTGTTACAAATGACTGCTACAAAATTAAGTCATATGACTGTTCTCCACTGCTATGATAAAGGTTTGGTTAGGTTTAGACACGAAAGTACAAGCAGTTGTGATCAGGTGAAGCCAATGCTGTGTTTTATGTCGAGGACAGTCTCCATTTTTTCCGAGTTACATCTGAAAACTGTACATCTCAGATGCATCATTGCATGCAGGAGGATGAAGGCAGGTGGAACGAGAACTTTTTGTGAAGTGTAAACACTGGTATAAGACATATCTCACACTATAATGATGTCTATTTCAAGCTTAGTTAAACATGTTGTAACTTCGGCCAGAGTGGAGAAATTTGGAAGAATTCTTTGCAAAGCAAGAAGCACTGCTGCCAGCAGCTATGTGATTATCTTTTCTAGAAAAGCAGGTGATTTCCCATCTGGAGGGAAAAAACAACTTGAAAAGGGGAGTGAATGAGAGATCCTTCAGTTGAGAAGGAGAAGTGAGAGGATTATAGCTGTCGCACAGATCAGTCATATGGTAGGTAGCACTTCAGCAATATGGCTGAGAGACTGCACTGTGTGTGAGAGACTGTGGATATCTATGTGTGGGGATGGCATCAAATTAGACAATAAAAATGAAGTCGAGCATAGTACAACATCAAAAAATAACCACACAGAGGAAGAGGTGGCAAGTAGCATTTCTAAAATCAAGAGGTTCGCCGAACAATATTGGGTGGGGTACCAACAGTGTTTGCTCTGTCAGAATCAAGTCTTTTTGGAATCACACAGCAACGAACAGCTAAAATCTGTCAAAAGGTCAGTGTCAGAAAATATGCGCCCACTTCCACACTCCTCTGCTGCTATCACAGCTGCTAGGCTACAGTAAAACCATAAACAGGGTTTGCAGTATTGTAGAATGTAGTATGGTTGTGTGTGTGTGTGTGTGTGTGTGTGTGTGTGTGTGTGTGTGTGTGTGTGTGTGTGTGTGAGTCTGTCATAAATCTTTGACGTGTACTAATCTTAAAGCTGCATCAAATAATATTTTGACCACTAGGGGGCAGAGAGACTCCTAAATCAGAAAAACAGAGAGACTGGCTGAAGTTGTGATGTATGGGTGTTGCGGAATTTAATATTCCTATGCAGTTATTAAGCAACATGAAAATGATTCCCACAATTTTTCCAATCTTCCTCTCTGTGTCTGCTTGTCTACACAACAAAACTGAACTTCTGCATCACATAGTTAATGCCAATCAGTTAGAAATCTATCTTAGAGCTCATTCTATTTCCCAGTGGTAGCAAAAATTGACAATTCAACAGTTAATGGTGTTCCACCATAGTACAATTTTCCAAAACAGCTGCAGGCTCCCAGTTTCTGCTGCACTCTGTGATTTAACCGGCTCTCTTGGAAGCAGAAGCAAAAGAGGCTTTTAACTTCATACAACAGTAATACGAGTACAGAACTGTTCCTATGATAGTTAAAACTGTGTGTTGCCAAATGCCGATTTAAAAAAATCCTCATGTTGATTTTGATAGATTATAATTCTATTTATTAGTCTACAAATTTAACAAGATTGCTTTCAACAATATAATGTAGATATCAAGTAAGATGCACACTGAACATTTATGCTTACAACGGGGTATTAAAAACTACAATATATGAAGCATTTTTATTAGCTATTCTGTCAGCCTGTCTGTTGGTTCACTGCTTTGGTCCAGACTAAAACATCTTAACAGCTATTGGATGGATTGTCATGAAATTTTGTACAAATGGTCATGATTTCCAGATGATGAATCTGAATGACTCAATTTTCCTCTAGGGCAACCATGAGGTTGACATTTGTGTTTCAAAGTGAAATGTCAGGTATACACTCTCATGTTGTAGAATGAACTGTGATAATGTTGGTGCTCCTTACACTTCCCATCTAGCGCCATCGTCACTCCACTTCCATTCTATGACCGTTTTGACTTATGACCAAATACCTGAGAAAACTAACTGACATTCCCCTCTGCTGCCCCCAATTATTGGTATGCTAACCTTTGATAGTTGCTCAAAGCACCGCTGGGCCCAGCTACAGCCTCATAGAGCTGCTAGCTATTTCTTCTGAAATTTGTTTTGCATCACAGGGAATGAATAAGGTCTAATTGACAAAAACAGAATAGAACACTTTATGAAAAAATAGAATAGATTTTATCAAACTTTATTGCCAAGTTCCCTTAGAAATGTGTCTTAGTTTTACAAGCGATCTGGTGATAAAGTGTAGCCTAATCAAATCCAATTCATAGAATAGATCTCTTAAAGTATTGCTTCTTTGCTATCTGTAGCAACCATCAGATTCAGTGCAGGGTAAGTGTGAACATTTAAGCTCTTTTTCTTGCAGGTGATTGTTGTTCTCCCCTTGTGATCAGAAAGCAGCAGGGATGAATCAGAGGACTGCAGAAGGCTGTCGGGAGCCTATGATTCTCTGCTTCTGTCATCCTCACCCACAGAGGAGGCGTAGGAAAAGAGTTATGAATAAAAAAGAATTGGAAAGAAGGAGACAGACATGGAGCTAAATTCATATGCACTGTTGATAAAAGGCACTGTGGTAATGAGCATGAGGTAAAGAGAATGCTAGAGAGGGAGGCAAATGAGAGACACACAAAGAGTGCAAAATATACCCTTTTCATCTAGCGGTCTGCTCATCTAGTAACATACAAAAAGGGATGTTACAACGAGCTCCCTCTTTTTCAGCCTCCTCCTGCCTTTTTTTTTTCTCTCAGCCTTCTGCCACCTCTCCGTGTTTCTCTCACTGCCCTTCTCCTACGCTGTCCAGCCAGGAGATCAGAAAGCATCAGGCTAGGAACAGGTGAGAACAGAGAGAAAGCAAAGGATAAAGTAGACTATCAAACACTGAGATGGAGGTGATTTGCCAGCTTGCGTGTCTCCTGAGACCCAGTTAAGGCCTCGATGTGTCTCTCCGGCTTCTGGATAATGAAGTCGGATGGTCTGGCAGAGAGATGGCTATGATCCTTGGTCAGCAAGGCCACCGAGTGACTGTGTAGATGTCTCACTTACTTAAGCAATCAATGTCCTCAAGAGTCGCCAGGTCGGCTCGCCTTGCTTGACTCTGGAGGGGAAGTTTGGGATAGTAATTGTAGCAGAAGGAATAGAGGAGCTGCTCAAGGGCAGCAGCTGGAGTGGTGCTGCAGCTTTGCTGAGTGAGCAGATATAACTGGTATTCTTTCAGAGCTGTACAAGGCAGGATCACTGGGTGAGAAAAAAAACTGTAAACTCGCCTTATTAGTCTGAATCACTTAATTGGGCTGCTACAGAAACAGTTTTTCAGTTACACTATCATCACCACTTGGATTTGTCTGACAAACAACCATGCAACATGCATGATTCTAATGCAGAAAACATACAAATAAACCACTTAGCCACTTAGTGATGTATACAACCGCACTGCTTTACATTACAAAACCAAACTAAAGTACAAATGGTGTCTTTAACAAGTACACATTCACACAAACTAACACAAATTGTTCCATGAGAAGTCAAGTATTTAGTGTTAAGGAGTTACAACACACACTGTCTTCAGATTGTGTCTGTGATGACGGAGCAGGGTGTTCAAAAGCAAAGCACAAAAGCCATGCTTTTACCACTAATGTTAGGTTGACATTATAAACATAAGAATACATTTCTTATCTTACACCCAGTGCAGGGCAGTGCAAAGGCACAAAAAGCAAGTGTCCTTGCTACGCACGGGAGAATGAGTCTCAAACACGATCAAGAGAAAGAGGGAAGGCACCTGAACCAAATTTCAAATGTCATCTGAATACTTAGATCATTGTGAAATTTCAGTTTTTCCTTTTTTGTGAAAGATTTCTAAAGTCCTGTTTTCTCTTTGTCATTATGGGTCACTGAATGTAGACTGATGAATACAAAGATCTGTGAGCCTGAATACTTTCTGAATGCACTGTATTTTGGCCCTTGTGATATTATTTCATCTGCCACACGTGCAGTGATGAATAAAAAAAAACAGCAAAATGCAAAAACATGAACAGTCATGAACAGTTCCACCCTCACCATCTATATCATATGTCCAAGTCTGTTTCAGATTTTGAGAATTTCACCTTTTTGTTTTTTTGGATTATTGTGCTTTTTTTGCACATACTTGTTCGTGTGTTTGTACAACATGAGGGTACAAATTGAATGTCCAGCAGGACTATCCCTCCTGGCAGCGATGCCAGCACTAAATAGCTCATTAGCTATTGGCCATAATCCTGTTGCACACTCTGCCAGATAACCAGAATGACATCTCTGCATAAAGAAGGGGGAAAAAAAACAGACTCTTTGAAACTGCGGCCGTGTAATCACCTTCGCCTCTTTTTCTCCCTGACTGACTGACTGCCTGGTCGAACATGATGTAAACTTTATTCACAAAGCGAGAGATCAAGAGTTTGACATCGTTAGAGTTTAGACATTGCTACCTTAAGTTCAAATTAACTCTGCCTACGTCTATGCCTATGAATGATAAATCATGGCTGGAGTCATCAGTAGTCCTGAGAAAGATGACAAATGAGCCTTACAGATCCCCCCTCTCTATATCTTTCTTTTTTTTCTTGTGCCATCTGATTTTGTTCGCATGAATACAGCTGTGACTATCTGAACCCCCTGAGAGCATCAGCAGCTTTTTTATTTTATGTTCTTTTCTTTTGGATTTTGGGCTTTTTTTTTTCCTCCCTGTTCTTTTTAATATTGTATGATTTATTTTATTTTTGCAGCTTGGTGACTTGAAGCTGGTCTTTGCTTTGTTGTTTGGAGTTGGAGTTTGGAGTAGTAGAAGAGGGTATCTAAGGAGATTCTGCTACAACTTTCCAACATCACTGAGTGAAAGTTGTATCAGAACTAAGTGTTACTACAGATGTTAGTAAAATGTATGGTAAAAGCCAAGTATGTATGATCCCCAAGTATTAATTAATATATGGAAATATGTATCCTGATGTGCCAGATGGTTTGTTACACAGAACCATCTGGGAAGGCTTCACTGGAAACTGTTTAGAAAAGGGCAGACACTTTCAGAAACATACTTGGCAGGTGATTGGATGAACCATCTATCACTGTCAATCACAGGCTACCTTCAACCACTCACATTCTGCATCCATCCCATTTTTCTCACTATCAGCAGAGCCAGTTGGTAAATCAAACTCCTAAACTGAGGCCAGTCAGGAGAAGAGTGAAAACATCTTTTCCAACGAGAAAAAGCCTTCAGTTCTGTTCTTTGCTCTTCTTTCAATGAGGAAATAATCTCCAGTTCAGACATAACTGATGCTACACAGCATCTATGCTAATCTTTTGAAGAGCCGCCATTGTTATTATTGCCATTGCAAACAGTTTAATGACAATGATCGGTACGAACCAGAGATGAGGTAATAGCTTGGAGCCTACAACAGCTAGTCTAGCCCCGAGCAACGGACAGGAGGGTTCAGCTCGCCGTGCCTCTCTCCAATGTGTTAGAAAACCAGATGAGGGTGCCACTAAGCTAACCTTAAACAAAGCCACACTTGAGACCTTGAGACCCTCCCACTCTTCCACCCCACTTTGGTTGATTTTCAAATGTGAGCAGGAGAAGAGAGCAGTCTGAAGGTCAGCGTTTCATTTTTAAATCTTGAGTGGGCGCTCAAACAGAGCACCTTCCTCCAGTACAACAGGTGGAGAGTGGGTAATTTAACAAAACAGAAAATGAAAGACACAATATGACACAGGACACAGGATGAAATTGAACAGAGCAGAACGAACAGGCTATAGAGAATCTCTGACGGGGTCACAGCTTGACCGCGTCCTGAACACAACAGAATAAGAAACCCTAATGTGGAGGTTAGGTAGGACATCAGCAAGGGCAACGCCTGCAACCACTCACAGGACACAAACAACGTTTTTAATTTCCTACTTGTAGCCTAGCAGTTGTGGCGTTTTAGTTTCTATCCTTCCTGCTGATTGTCTTGACATATTTATAACAATACACCATGTTTACTTCTTTTTTAAGTAGGTTTGGTCACTAGCTCTAATTTTGTTGAATTTACAAATTGAACATAAAACTCAATTATTCAAATTCTGTAATTCTGTGCCAGAAGGTCACACAATAGCTTTCAGAACAAAACAAAAAAACATCTAAAATCCAATTAATTATAAATCAAACCATTTGCTCACCCTCATAACAAAACTATGCACAACAGCAACAGTTCTTCACAAATCTGCATCATTGTTTTGACTGCTCTGTCTCAAAGGTTCTGTAAACAACCGTCACTGCTACTTGATGTCACACTAGACCAGACGAATTTCTCGCCAGCAACACCTCTGGCCTCACTTCACATTCTCAGTCAGCAAGGTGCAAACGAAGCCCAGTGAAAGCAGCCACTAAACACACAACAAGCACAACTGAATAAAATTACCCGGTGAGAGCCGGCAAAAATCAATCCAGCCACAACTGTTAGCCCATGCTAGCATTGCCGTGATATACTCCGAAGCAATGCTAGTAGTTAGCCAGCTAGCAATAGCAACATTTCCAGAAGACATTCATAATATTGCTAAGATCAAGTTAGCTCGCGTTATCAGGCCTTCTGTAGCTGGTCACTAATGAAAATATACACGTAACATCATGTAGCCATCAAGTTACTTACGCATCGAGGAGAAGAAAAGCCAGTTCCGAGTCAATGAGTCCCCATGGTCAGTCCGCCTGTGCTCTGGTCTTATCCTTTTCTTTGTTGGGGCCTTTTCAGACAGAAGATGTGGTTTCTTCTGGCAGGTCGCTTTCACCTGAATGCTGCTCTGTGCCATCTCACCTGTGGGCGGTCCCTGTGTGTTTAGAAATGTGGAGAGGGCAAACTGTTTAACAGGAGGGACTCACGTGCACTAACATGCACACACTGCCAGACCGGATACCAAAATAATCAACAGAGAAACTCAGATTACAACCGAAATATTTTTCAGAGATTCTATTTCACTAAAGTAATGAAAATCCTCATGTTAGATTTTTTTTTTAATTTTAAAAAGTTAAAAACAGGGTTTGCAAGAGTATGTACACCATCTGTGTACCTCTGTCAGAAAGAATTAACATTTTCACATGATGCTGCTTAGATCTCTCATTCAGATTGTAACTCCAGGTTTTGAACCTGAGTTACTGCTCTGTTGTTATTCTGTCCTGTAGACCAACAGATCCTATGATCTTAAGCTCAGTGTTAAATTCACACTAGCATAGCGTGTTGTTGTGTGTGTCGCTCACTGGTGAATGGCTTTAGGATGCAGGATGAATGTGTGAGTGAGTAACCAGACATCATACCAAACATGTTACATACATGTTACACGTACTAACACTCAGTAGTTTGGTAAGCAGATGACTGAGTACATGTCTTACATGATGTTGATCCACAAAAATAGTGTTGGTTATGTGCTGTGAATCCAGTCAAACTATTTTTTTCCGTACAGGCAAGGGTTGTAAGATTGACAAAGATGGTATTTTTGGATACCATATGTCTGATAGAGGTATTTGGAGACTGTAAAATAGGGGAGAGCAGCTGGTGAATGGGTCAGGGAAGGACAGGCAATAGTTTATCAAGGACACCAGACCTCCAGCTGAGAGAAGAGATTCCATGGCCTTCACAATAAAACAACAGAAATGAGAGAGCGGCTTGTCCTTGGCATCTCAATTGTTATCAAGTCCAGTGTGCTGAGCCCAAGAATTGCAACAGCATGAAAGCTAGCATACACCTACAATTTTCCCTCTTGTGATTCTAATTATGTATTAAGGAATTCAGCTGCAACTTACACTATTTATTTTATTGTAAATGTTTCACATTTACATGACATTCACATACGGCAAAGAAGTACATAAGAACAACATTTAAATCCCCATGAAAAAGGAAAATAAAAGCCCCTCGAATTTAATAAAGGAGCTTAAAGTGCGGTAAAAAAGGCAGGCAAAGGAGAACAGCAGAGATTTTGGTGGATAAAGCTGAGAAGCATTTAAGATCACTGGTGCCATCCGTGTACAGCATAATAACTTAAGACACTACTTGTTGACTTCTTCCTAAAGATCGAAGAGATCTGCTGGGTTAATATTCTTCTTGCAGATCAGAAATGTATTTTGGCCAGTGGTTGTTGAGTGATTCATAAACTGGCAGCAACACTTAACCTTGTCTCTTGTCCTTTGTGTCCATTTTCACTATCCGCACACAAGTTATCCTAAACCTTAACCAGGACTTCAGAAGTGATGTTTTGTCTCATTAGGGCAAAACGTCCCAGTGATGGCAACTGGTCCCAACAAGGGTGATGTTTATACCGGAAAAGTAAAAAGAAAAGTCCCAAAATATACACACACACACACACACACACACACACACACACAGACACACACAGACACACACACACACACACACTTTGCCATTGTGTTTTGTGTCTACATCACTGGCCTAGTGTGTTTTCTAATCACAGGGTAATTAAATCTGGGAAAGTAACTGATGTTCACAGTGTTATGATAATTAAACAAAAGCATTTATATGGCACTCTGAGGCTTTGTAGTTTTCTGTTATTGTGTAAATTTTTAGTCTAAAGTAGAGCAAGCTGATATTTTCACATACTGCACATTCTGAAAGTTCTCGTCATAGCAAAGATTATAAAAACTCACACTGCAACTGAACAATTTTTCACTATATGATGATTCACTGTGTACGGGGGGAAGAAATATAACTGCGCTCGTATGATGCATGTGCTTGTAAGTTTGTGTGTGTGGGGGCACATGCTAAAATGCCAGTATGCTTACACTCCTGACTGCACACGCTGGTGGGTGGCAGAACTCACTTGAATTTGTATGCTACGAAAAAAGAAAATCACTTAACGTCACGCACATTAACTCATACCCCCATTAGATGCCAGCCACACACTGGGAGAGCCTATAATTATGTAAACGGTTAAGCAATGACTGGCATGAGGGAACATCAGTGGTGTTAAAAGATACAGTATGAATGACAGAAAGAAACACAGAGAGAGACAGAGTGAAATGTCTTTTAGAAAGCCTTGGGCTCAGTTTGTTGCCCCACACTGAGATTAAAGCTCAAACCTAATACATGGCCTGCAGAGCCTTCCCCACCACCCACCACCCCCAAACCCCCCACCAGCCACCACCCCATCATCCCACTCTCATTTCCCTAATACTGACAGTCAGTTAGCAGGAAGTGCTATAGGCATATCTCGTGAATGATTTGCATTGTCCTCTTTTATAATGGCATTGTTGACACCCACATACTTTTCCCACATAAAAAGAAAGATGGTGGTTAAAAAAAAAAATCCTTATGGCTGTTGTCACCAGTGCTCTACACAAAAGGTCAACTCACAGAGATTAGATTGTGCTTCTTTGTAAATTCTGCAGGCTGAACATGGATGTCATGACAGAATAAGCTCTTCTTAAGGTGGCAAGAAGCCAAGAAAGAAAAAAACATGATATAATTGATTGTTTCCCACTGCTGTTGTAATTATGTACTGGGAAAAGGAGGCAGTGATGTAGTAAATATCATGGGAGGCTTGAAAAGGCCACCCTGATGTTTTATATAGAGGCAGTGCTGTTTTCTTCTCACCTCCACACTTATGTACCACCACAATAGAAACCACTTACTGTAATGACACCAACACAGATAACACACCAATAGAGGATTGAATACTAAAATCAGCAAAGTATTTTCAGTGGCTTGAAGTTGAATATTAGCTTGATGGAATCTACTGTAAATAATAAGGAGGGGTGGCTCTTCTAATCAGCTGCTATCAGCATTTATCACTAACTGTGCCTCACCAAAAATCCCCTTTCATATGATCTCAGATAATCATAACTATGATGTAAAATAATTATGTGTACGACTGTTCGGCTGCTATTTATTCTGACTGACTGTTAGAAGCTGATTAACCAGTGGCTGTGCCCTGCTGTCAAGCTCTGCTGGACATCAGCAGAGCTTTGATGGTCTTCAGTGGAAATGTGCAAAGACTAGATCCTTTGAATGTGTCTTTCTTTTAGTCGACATGCACGCTGTTGATCAGCTTCATTTAGAGAAGAAGGATCATCAGCTATACAACTTCATAAGCAGCTTACCAGCACTGTCCAAGACAGAGGGAGACAAGGCCAAGTCCAACTGGGCTACAGAATCAGAAAAACTTCAAACATCAAGTCCTCTTCACAATTTTAAGATCATGTTAAAAGAGCCAACTTCACCACCAGCTTGATCTCTCTCTCACACACACACACACACACACACACACACACACACGGCCCTTTACTTCCATCTGTAGAGTTATGATTTATCTTGGAACAAATGTCAGTCTCAGTAATTCTACACACATTTCCTCCGGGCTCTGCTTTATTTCCATAGTCCATGAAACACCTCAGTGGATGACAAAAAAATCAATGCTTCTCCTCCATACGTATCACATATTGAATATTGCTGGCCCACGCTGGAGTTCCACCTCAGCATCCAGGTTCTCACATCTATCCAACACAGATACAGAGCTTTGCCCTGTGGGGAACCATCTTCATCACACTATCCTTACTGTTTTTGTTTGTCTCTTATACAGTCAAATTTGTATTTTGTTTCTTATAATTAATTATTTTTGGCCGCTTGGAGGCAACGGGATAATCTGTGAAAACAACATTATCACTTTCATCAAAATGATGTGGCCAGTGTGTTAGCACAACAGTTGCTTCCCTACACATCCACCAGACATGCAACAACAGTGTCATCCATTTGTAATCATGTTTCTGGCCACCCAGCGACTGTAGGTCCCATATTCACTCTGCCTTTCTATCTACTCTCTCTTGGTCTCCATCAACTCCTAAGTGAAATACCTGACCTTTAAGCTGCTACAGTAAATACTCTACAATGTTCACCTGCTAATCATCAACTTTGTCTTTGTGCTGTTTGCTGTATGATTTGTTCCTTAAGCATGTTTGCTGAAAACAGCTGCTGGCTGTGGCTGCAAAAAATGAGCACGATGAGAGGCATGAGACTGAACAACAGCGAAATTGTGGGGTCTAAAACTAAAACAGTGAACTGAAAGATGCTAAATCCCCCTGGAGATTTGAAGTGAACTGTAGAGTTGGATGATAATTCTGGGTTCATCACTACAAATGACCCCTGTCACATTACACACAGTCATTTAATCCATTGTTAATATAAACATATTGATCAGTGCTGCTCAAAGCAACTTATTCAACCTGAATTTTTTTTTTTTTTATTGATTATGCTTATTACACCTCAGTGGCATGAGAGCTGATGGAGATGTGTTTCATTATTTAGGAGGACTCCATGAAAAATGTACAAGTAAGTAAACTGGTGGGAAACACTATCAAGTTCTCAATCGTTAGAAAACACTCTGCAGCACTAGTTCACGGCCTGTATAATATTCAGAGTACCCCAATAGGGTATTCTAACATATCTGGTAGAGTTTAGTGATTTTACACTGAAGTCAACATTCTTTTTGTAATATCTAAATGCTATAATATTATTTGAAATTATTTATATAGTACTGTAACTCATTATGTTTTGTGAACAGCATTATAATCACACCTTGGGAATTTATTCAACTTTACCTTTAATTTATCGTATCATTACAGTAAGATTCATTCTGCAGCAGCTACAGTGAGTTTGTGACATTTTTCTCATATTGTGCGAGTCGGCTATAATATGTAAAGGACTGTGCCTCTGTGCGTCATCTGCAGACACTCTCCACATTATGGGTGAGAGATATGTCTTCTCTTCTCTTTTAGTTGTCTGTCAAAGGAATTAAACCACAAGTCAGAGCTCAACAGTGACAGCTGAACAAGCTGAATATTCTGAATACATCCATCCACATCAGCACCACCTCCAGCCAGAGCAAACAGGAGATTCTGGTAAGACCGGGGTGAACACACACCTCGAAACATCTCACATTTTCTACCGGCAGTGCTGCGAAACCCTGAGTCACAAATTCTAGAAGACTGAGACAAGTCAGAGCCGATAAACTAAAACATCTTATGATCATACATATGAGTGCTACGGCCCTGCCGCTTACATCTCTCTTTTGTTCACATACACTTCTCCCTTTGTCAACATGTGCACAACACACTATGTAAAAGTCCAACATCTTTATCATTTAATAAAGATGTTCACCACGAGTCAGGCAGTCTTTCCATTCAGCACCCTCTAATCCTGTGACTTTCACTAAACCCCTAAACCTCTACTTGAATTTGATTTATGATAAGCTCCCTGCTCTGTCATGGGCTGTGGTCCTACATTATGTTGTCATGTGCTGTCACAAAGAGAGGCCAGACTGGAGGCGCAGCACAGGATGAATGTTCAACATCATTCTTCTTCTGATATATTTTCCTCTGAGGAGCAAGGTTGCATTTAGAAACAGTTTGTGCTTGAGTGATTTTCCACTGCCTGTTGACTCACTTAATGCACGTAGTATAACAATGCCAGGACAGGCTGAGAGGAACAACACAACCATCCATTTTTCATTTGAGAAGTTTGCCAGTCAATATACTCGACAGAGAGTGATGGAAATCATTCTGGCTTTCTCGAGGCCAGCCCTGTGCTTTGTGTGTGACAGAAAGCGTGGAAATAAGCATGCCCTTCTTCATCGATATTAAACCAAGAAGCTTTATATTTGAAGCAGCAGAAGAGGGTGTACACTGACGTCACTACACCAGCCCCTTAATCCTCTCTGTGTGGTGTAACTCAGGTAAAATGTTTGGGTAGAACTGCCATACCGAGAGAACACAAAATAATACCTATAAACAGAAAAGGCCATGAGAAATGCCCTTTGACAATTTACCAGTCAGTGGTCTTGTATCTTGATAGCAACTGGCTGGTGGACATTGTGGAGCATTTAGCGGCTCAATAGCCAGATGTTTCCCTCAGGAGATAGTAGAGGACAAAAACAGACTTAACAGGACAGTGAATACTGACGGCTTATCAGGTGGCCAGAAACTCCATCCTCCAAATAAATGTTAATGTTGCTCTGTATCTGTTGGATGTGTAAATATGCAATTGTCTGCTAACATGTCACTATGTTATGTCTGGGCTGTTATGTAATGACAATACTGTGTTCTTCGCTTGTTTCTGCTGCCCCAAGTGACCAGTTAAAGGTTTAAAATAAATCTACAAGCTCTTAAGCAGCAAGTATGCCTCTTCAGGAGATAACTTGGAAACCCCCTCTCCCCACACCTTTCTCACAAGGCCGCTGTGTCTGACCATTTCTTTCCAAAACAGTCAATCCAACATTAACACCTACTGCATACCATCATGGCCCTCCAGTGTGCCCATTTGGAACAACTATAAACACTTGATTTCAGATGTGTACATGTTGAGCTCTGATCAAGCATAATCCGATCCTGAACATCAGCCATACTCTATACAATGGTGGTATTCTGAAATTCAAAAAGGATTATTATGCTGATTAATATTATGCTATTCCTAGTTTTCCCTTTCCTATGATGTGTTATATGGTTTGTTGCACATGTAAATGGTCTACAAAGTACACGCCAAAGTGAGTAAATCTCTGTCAGAGCTAAAAACTACTTTTCTCATTTGCATGAAACGCCTCCTTAGGGGTCTAGGCCTTACCTCCTTGACCTATTAAAATCAGTACATCCCTCAGTGCTGCCTACCTGCAAGCATGGCGCACAGCACAGTGCTTAAAATTAAGGCCAGGAAAAGTCTTTTGTTTTGTAGCAATGCCACTCTGTTGTCAATTACATGGAAAAATCTACTGTGTATGCTCTAACAATGGCAGAACCACAAAGAACTCAGTGGCTGGAATTAATTTTTACCACAGTTCCCTCCACTGAATAAACATTTTACTGTGAGCCTGGTGCTTCAAGAAGGACTGCTTCAAAAACCCGAGTACAGTTCAACGCTGGGTTTTATTTCTGAAGGAAGCAGTTCACACTTTATGACGCCCAACGGGAAACAGGGCTCACAACCTGTAAGTCTGCATTATTTTTTGTAAATTTGATGTTTAACCCGGTCGCTGGCGTCACGATCCTTTAGTCCTAAGCAAGGGAGCAGCACTCACAAATATATAAATGCAACAGAGAGCAACAAATACACAAATGCAAAATGCCGTTTGTCAGTATCGTCATGCTATACCTCCTTAGCTCGGATAAACGATCCACAATTTAACCATTCAATCCATTTTTCAGTAACCATAAGCACAAAAGCATAATTAATTCATATTTACCACCACTGCAAACTAGCAAGATGGCGAATGGTGGGCGATCCCTACCTTAGAAGCTGTCCTGAAGAGAGATTTTATTATTAATATTCCTTTTGTCTGTAAGTGTCCATAGATAAAAACAAAAGGGTTTTTCCAGTTCATTAATATTGTCATGTGAAGTCCTTTGCAGACCAGCAACTTTATTTGCAACACGTCTCCCCACATTTTCTGGCATTTCCCTCCTTCCGCCTGCCTGGCAGTGGGTATGCTTGTTTGCCTTCTCCAGTCGAGCTTGTTGGATCGGGTCTATCTGACACTGGCTCAAACTAATAAGGCAACACGTCACGTATTTGCCACAACTGTCCACACCGTTAATTGTTTACACCTGCTGGAGAAAGCCAGCTCGTTGGCGGGACGTGTAGTTTCCGTATAGCTGACCAATCAGAGCTCACTGGTCTTCAGAGAGGGAGGGGGGTCTTAAAGAGCCCCAAGCTCTAACAAAGAGTTTCCGACAGAGGGTGAATATAGTACAGTATATACAGAATACAAGATACAGTATAAGAAAAATGTCTTTTTGGAACATTGAAGCATGTAAATGTATTTTAATGGGCACCAAGAATAACATGGTGAACACTAAAATGACCATAATAAGTGCTGTGCTGACATGTAGTTCCTCAATATTGTCTAAAGCTACTGCAGTTTATATGTTTTGGGAAAACTGCAGGCTAGCAGAATCATTTTGACACAAAATTTGTGCTGTGTTTGTTTGTACCTAACGTAAGTTCCCTTAATCTATTTACACTGGTGGAGACACACTGGCACACTTTAAGATAGATAGATAGATAGATAGATAGATAGATAGATAGATAGATAGATAGATAGATAGATAGAAATATTACATTATCTTGGTCTGATACACTTATTGAACTTTGTTTTCATGCATTAATATCTCAGTAGATTCCTCGTTATCAAGAATTCAGAATTCTCACATAATAGAGCCTTCCTAATGCAATTACATGTATTACACTTACTATATCAGCCTTGCTACATACACGATTTTATGTCCTGTTATAATCCTACTTTTGGGTATCAACTGAGATGCCCCTACTTTTTGTACAACCACACCTTTCTTTTCATTTTTGTAATTGACTTCTTCCCCATCTATGGTCCAGCTGCACCCACAGGGAATTCTCTCTTTGAACTCACTCTTCTCTTTCTCTTTTGATTGTTTTTAGGGATTCTTTTTTTTCTTACTGTGGATTTGGGCTGAGTTACCTACCATTGCTTGTATGTGATATTTGGCTATACATTAACTTGACTTGATTAATCTTCCAGTGTTTAAAATGCTATAATGTTAAACTAAAGTTATTTGCAGTCACTATGCATAATTGTTAGCCTCTAATTTCAAAGTTTATCTAAACTATTGAGCCATACATCTCAAGGTATTGCTGCTCCTATTGCCTTGGCTCCAGATTTTTTTTTTTTTTTGCCTTTTCCTATATAAGATGGCTCTCTGATTGTTTAGTGAACATCACTGGTGCTGTTGCCTCAAACTGTGTTCAATTTTAGATCGGCACATTGCTTTTTCATAGTGTTACAAGACCTAACTTTTGGAGAAAACACTTTACATTCTAACATGAGGAACACACTCAAAAGTGAACTTGTGGCCTACCCTCATTGTGCTCCTATTCTTACCCCCCTCCACACATAGGAGTGCAGCAAGATCAGCTGGAGACAAACGATGGTAAAAGTCCATTAGTGAGTTCTGCATCTTGGTAATTGCCTCTCATTAGCTTCATCTCAGCACAAAGGTGCCACAACTCGTCATGAAATTCATTTATGAACTCATATTTCAACAAGGTGTACAGCAGGAAGGGCAGGAGGAGGAAGCACAGCAGTGAGAGAGAAAGGTAGAGGATAAGTGAACGAGGTGAGGAGAGCAGGAAATGGGGGGGGGGGTTGAGGGGGAGAGCAGGAGAGCAGAGCGGATGGGACTGTAAGGGTTGGGGACAGAAGAGTAAAAGAGAGGGAGGAGTAGAGTAGGAAATGGAGCGACAGTATGAGTCAGACTTCAGCTTGGCTCTGCAGATCCTCCACTCTTGTATCTATCTACCAACGTTTGAATCTGAATGTGGTTAATATCAGCAGGATTATTTAAGACATTTTTAAATTTCTGCTGCCATTACCATCAAAGCTGACATGCTGATTTCTGACCCCAGAAAGCCAGATGCTGACTCATTGCCAAGGAGACTATGGGAATACAGGGCATTACAGGGTTGATCTGAGTGAGGATATGCAATGGAAAGATTACCCCTCATTATCCCAACTTTGATAGACATCAGAGTGTTGAGAAGAGACAGGGTGAAAGGAGAGAGGAGGGGAAGAGAGGAGAGGTTAGGACAGGATGTGAGACTGATCACATGAGAGAGGACAAAGAGGAGGAGGAGGAAAGAAAGTAGGAAAAGAAATAACATGTATGTGATAATATAAGACAGGATGGGTGAAGACCGTAATGGCCTCATAGAAATTCTGTCAAGCAGTGCTGGTGTGAAGAATGGTGTCTGTAATTTGTCAGAGTAAACAGTTGTGAATAGGCATGTTTGTTTATGTACAGTGGGAAGCACACAAATTAATTCCTTGCATATTTTTCTCTTTATCATTACCAAAATGTATTATTGGCCCCACTTAAAAAAATGTATACATTTGCTAAAGTGGAAGACAGACTAGTGCATAAGGTAAAGGACAAGATAAATACATGTTTATTTTGTATCATTGGTTGCAAATTGATATATAAGGTTTTAATGTTTTTGTGCTTCAATACCTGCAAGTCAAATCTGAAACTGAGTGAATGAATGTATGTATTTAGTCAGTTTTTCCAGCTTTGGAACAGAGCCTTTCGCAGCAGTACATCATGTGGCTCACCTCACATGTCTGGATTAGGATGATGGTTTTAAAAAACAATGCACTAGTGTTGTTGTTTATTAGATATCTACTTTTTTTTTTTTTTTTTACACCAACATTTCCCATAAGCTCTAAACATTTGGAGGTGAAACATAAATGTGCAACAAAAACGTTAAGTTCATGGTCGAGTTGAGGAGTTGTGCTTAGCTCACACATTCCTGTAATAACAGCAGTGAGGGGTGAATGCGAGAGATTAGTGTTGAGTGCTTGGGAGTTTTATGGATATGGTTGAAACCAAGTTTCCATGACTGCAGTAACTGCACTGCTGTGCTTTGAAATTTTCATGTGAGATGTAGTTTTTTTCTGTCATCACACAATTGTTGTTTAACTTTGTTGAAGACACATAGGTTTCAGTTTCTAATAACAAGCGTTGTAGTGGATGCCAATTTGTCTCAGAATATAAAAAGTAAACCATAGGAACATGCCTCATGGGCCTCAGAGAGACCGTTAGAAGAAACATTAACATACAGTATTCGTATGTTTGCCATGGTGATCCTGCTGAGTAATAAAATGTTGCCCGATGAGTTTTGATGTATTTGAATCTGAGCACACAGGATGCTCCTGTACACCTCTGCATTCATCTTGTTGCTTCCGTCAGCAGTGAAATCATCAGTAAATGCCAGTATGTGTGTGCCAGTCCCATTGGCAGCCTGACACACTAAAGCTATACCAGAACCAGCACCATGTTTGACAGATGAGGTGGTGGCTTTGGGTCATGAGTTAATCCTTTTTTTTCTCTCCACTTCTCTTCTCCTCTTTCTATCGTTTTGATAGAACTTGATTTTTGTTTCATCAGTCCAGAACTGATTTTGGCAAACCAAAGACCTCTGATATCTCGCTGATAGATTTTTGCTTTTGTGAGCTTCATTTTTATCCTTTTTGCTCGCATGGTCACATCTTTACTCCTCATGTTGACAGACAACTCCAATCCAACTAAATGCAATTCTCAACTCTCAATCAACTATGAGCCATGTGTTAGTTATTTTGTGCATAAAGTAACATTGAAACCTTGCAATTTGGGCAATATGTGTTAATAGGGCTACATCTCACACACAGTTATCTCACTGAGTCTGAAGAAAAATATTTGTAACTGTCCAAACACTTACAGGCTGTGTGTGTGTGTGTGTGTGTGTGTGTGTATTTGTTCCACAGTTTGACAGAAATAGAAGACATCAATGACAATTTTCAAGATGGCATCCCAGTAGTATTACCAGTCTGAGTTCTGTCCATGAATAAGTCATGGTTAGTCAATTATTGATTACAATTTGTGAATAATGAACAGCACTTTCCCCAAAAAATTCTCAATAAATTGGAAATGTACAACCAATGTCAGTTGAATAAACCTGCTTTCATGACTTTTCCATATATGTAGCTTCCACATCATGTTACTTTTCAAAACAAAATATGCTTCTTTCATGAACTTTTTTTTTCTCACTAATATACTGCTGTGATACTGGTTTAATTAGCTGTGATGACAAAATCTCCTGCCTGAGAAAAACACATTTGGAAAAGTTAATTGCTACAAAAAGAACTCACACTTAAAAGCAGAAACCAGTTTGACAATTAAACTCTGTATTTCCATTTTGAAGTGCATGAATACACTGCTGTTAGTAAAATGAAGTTTGTGATATAAATACTGTCTTATTCTGGGAATAAAGACAAAACTACTGCCAGCTTCAGCATCAACTGCTTTTTATCTATTTGTAAAAGAGACTTGTAAAGTAATAATGAGGATAAAAACAAATGCCTGTATTTAATCAACTAGTGTTTTACTTTACTAAAATTGTTTGCAAACCGATAAGCACTGATAAAAGTCTTTAAAAAGAAAAAAAAGATTTAGTCCTTGTGGCTTAATAGGCATTTGCTTGTAGTTGAAGTCATTTCAAGTAGGCTGCATAATCATCAACAATCAATTATCAAGTAATCCCTTCAGACACCTGATTGGACAAACACACCACTCTTCAAATTTCAAAACTGAAATAACATGACAGATAATTAAGCTTACACTTTCTGATTAATATGTTTCGAGATTAAGCTGGGGGTAAGATTGTGAAAAGTAATCAGTAACATGCCACAGGCTGGCAGACCAGAGAAACTCATTCACTCTCTCCGCCTGCCTAAATAAATAGATACTGTAAATAAGGAAACAAAGGAATGAGAATCACACCTAAGTTGAATGTGCCAACTATATTCACAGAGGGAACATCCTTATAGAGATGGTCCTCAGTAGAAGCATTGATTATTTGTTCAAGTGCCTAAAATAGCTGATGACATGGAGGCGTAGCATGTCAACTATAACAGCAGAAACAGCGTGATGCTGAGCCACAGGAAACTGTGGGGAAGTGGCTCAGGTAGTTGAATGGGTCGATAAGGCTTAGGCCTAGGTCTAAGTCCTCCAAATTTAACAAAAATGCCATGACTTCTAGAGTGACACACAGTAGTGTTTTCTAGTCTGACAGCCATTTTATGATGTCACAACACTATGATTAAGGTTGTGTTGAGTTTAGGCACAAAAATGACTTGGTTAGGTCTGTCTGTCTGTCTGTCTATCTATCTATCTATCTATCTATCTATCTATCTATCTATCTGTCTGTCTGTCTGTCTGTCTGTCTGTCTGTCTGTTGAGAGACATATAGAGAAAGAGAGAATTTCATGCACATTCAAAAGAATATGAGCTTTTATTTATACATGTATTCCCAGGCTTTGTCGTACGTGCAACCGCACATAGACTGTTATCTCAATACATATGACATACACATTAGAGCTTGACTTGAAAAAAAAGGCTCATATAACATAAGCCTAGTTACTGTAAAGCGGCCTTGGGTACCTTGAAAGGTGCTATAAAAATCTAAGTTATTGTTATTATTATTATTATTATTACTGCTCAAACAAGTTAAAGTCATGACAGTATAGTGTGAGACAAACAAACTTTATTACCCCATACCAAGCAATGAATGTGTGTTCATTGTGGAGCCTGACCACTGTGATTAGCACTTTGAAAAGTAACTTATTATCTGTGCTTAAGGCAGAGAACTTGCCTAATAGCGCTATTTTTATTAATGCCTAATTTACATTATGTACCACAGGCGGTTATATGAATCTGCGTCTACAGGCTGACAAGACCATCAGCTACAAAGCGTAGTGCTACAATCACCCTGAACCTGGAACATCATCTACATGGATAAACATAAATTAGAGTGTAATGAAAATCTTGTTTAATGAAATAATGCATATTGAACAAAGCAAGTAGCTTTAAAAAAAGATGCATCCTTGATTATTGATTATATGACCAGCAATTATGTATGTTGTTATATGTAGAGTAAATGCAGTATAGTAAATACAGAATACTATATATGTCTTTAAGCATTGTTGAACGATAAGATCCATTCTGTGTAAGCAGGAGAAATATGGATGAAACTAGTTTTTACACTCACTGAGTACTTGATGTTTTCAGGTCCTTCCAATGTCAATTTGTTGAATTAACACTTAGGATCCCATAATATTCTGTACACTTAAAGATACAGGTCTGATCTTTGCACAGTATTAACCTACACTATGTATTCTTCATTCTATTCTGCACTATACTACAGTATAATATAGGCCTTTCTAAATGTCACTAGTGCAAATATCTGCACTAAACCAAAATATAGAAAGTAAAAATTATGGAAATGTATTTTGCTGCACTAAAAGTCAGTACAGTTGAAGTCCAATGGCATCAACTCTGTATGCATCATTATGCACAAATACAAAGTGGCAGGAGTATCTCCTTGAAATGGGAATTTAGTCTTAAGAAGGAACATCATCAGCCCTTTGAAGCATACTTACATTAATGGGCAGTACATGTTTTGCGAATTATCTATATACTTGCTTTGGGCTTCACTGTCTCACAGACAACAGGTTTTGTCTCAAGGGAGGGAAGTGGGCGAGGACACTTCATTGGGAAAATGTCAATAATTTGGCTACTACCCAAACAATGCCACCAAAAATACCTTTACTTCATATACAGGAGATGTCAGGGAGAGCCTCAGTGCCTTGTTTCTCTAAGACACTGTTGCACTCTGGGTCTGAGGACCCTATTTCTACATGGTAATTACAGTGAAAAATGGTAAATGATAAAGTCAGTTTCCTTGTAAAGGTGAACTGTATGTCCTTCTTATCCGATACCTATACTGATATGTTGAGCCACATTAAAGCTATTTTTTAACATACAGTATAATATTTTCATATACAGTTGTGCAGTGTACAAAGGTTTGGGCACTCCCAGGGGCAAATGACATATTTTGTTGTTTTTTTTAAGTGAAAAGAAAAAAATACAACACCTGCAGAAAACAGACATTAAAAAATAACCACTCTTCAAATGTTGCTTTTTATTTTATGAACTAGAAAAAGTAACTCAGTACTTAGTAATGCCCATTTTAGAATTACAGCTTGCAAACATGTCTATAGACAGCAAGTCTTTCAAGTCTTGATTTAGGGACCTTCAATCACTCTTCCTGCAGATTAGTTCAAGTTCTCAGATATTTCTTACGCTGGCTTGTATGCACAGCATGTTTGAGATCTGCCCACAGATTTTCAATGATGTTGGAGTCAGAAGACTGTGAGGGCAATTCCAAAAGCTTCAGCATGTGTTTCTTGAAATGGTTCATGGTGGATTTTGAGGTATGATTTGGTACATTGCCCTGTTGAAGGAGCCAGCCTCTTTTCATTTTTACTTTCAGTCACTGGCTGACTGCAGGACATTTGCATCCAGGATTTGGTGATAATTGGTAGAATCTCTCTTTCTCGCTCTATCAGTGCAATGATTCCTATGCCACTCACACAACCCCAAAGAAGAGTATTTCCAGCCCAGTGCTTAACAGTTGGCTTTGTGTTCTTTTCAGCAAATGCCTTTTTTTCCCTCTAATCAGACTTTGGTGATTGTCGCTCAATTTTAACTTCATCTGTCCACAGTAGTTGTTTCCAGAATGACTCTGGCTTATCCATATGTTGCTTTGTGTACTTCAGACATGGATTGGATTTTTGTGATGAGGTCTCAGGTAATGCTTCCTTCTGATGTCTCCTCCATGTAGCCCCTGTTTGTGCATCAACGCTGCACAGTGGAGCGGTGCACCACCACTCTTGTGCCAGCTAAACCTTTCTGCAACTCCTTTGCCAGACCTGTCTCCTTTGTATACGGATAAACTGCAACAGCAGGAAGTGTAATAGCTGCATTATGTTCAGTCTTTTTTACATTTACATTTATTTACGGCAGCAGATTCGCAAGGAGGTGGTTGGTGGGCAAAAAAAGTGTACAACTGTCACACCAGAGTCTGGGGTTCACAGTCACTGTCCAATCTGTGATTAGGTTTTGACAATAAAAGCAGTTTGGTTAAAGTTAGATGGACATTGGACTGCAAGATCAGATATTTTGGTGGAAAAACAAATATGTTTTATGGCAGACAGAAAGAAGATTGATAAGATCCAGACCGGAGGTGAGCATATTACTTAAACAATACTCACATAACAATATTGTTGACAACATGTTGTATGTTGTATTAAAGTTCACTATTTCAGAGTAAGTGCAGGGCGAAAAAAAAAAAAAAAAACCTTTGTAGAAGTTACCCAGCAACAGGCTGTGGGTTACTTGCATCTCTAAAAGCAACATTGGTGATCCTGGATCATGAAGCTGGTTATCACCTGTCTCTGTTCACACTGGGGTTTCCAGCTACGAGCAGAAAAGGCAGGTTGTTAATTTTCTACGTTACGAGCCACATAATCAGAACCATGAATGAAGTATTGAGATGAAATTAAACAGTATTCAATGGTGATTAAATGTCAAAATTTGGCATTCAGTTGCTGATATGTTTCCAATTATTATGGTAATGATTTGTATCCATACACAACCGGATGGATTATGCTCTCAGCCCAAGCCCACCATTCTCTCTCTCTCTCTCTCTCTCCCTTACTCCTTACTCAGTCCCCCCTAAAGACTGAGTGGGGATTTCGCCCTTGCCCTACCACTTTCTATCTGTCCTTTGTTCTTTCTATCTTTTTGCGTTTTCATCCTGTCCTCCTTTGAATCACTAATGCATTGCCATTAAACCCATTACCCAATTAAGTAGGAGGAGAGAAATGTTGATGTACCATTTTTCAAATCCAAATGCAGACAAAGGATCTCCTGAACAAGCAGGTGCGGTGGCCAATTCATTTGTCCTTAAAATTTTCATATAAAGCAAGAAGAAATGTGAAACATTCCTGTTACCTGACATCAACATCTCTGGCTTTACAATTGTAAAGAATAAATAATACTTGCATTAGTTCAATGCTTGGTCAAAATCTTTGTTTGTCCATAAAGATCAAAGTTTTCAGAATCAAAGGTGTAGCTACTTAACTTCTGTTATCATTTAGATAATCCTGTATATATTTTGGCAGATAAAAAGGAAGGAGAGACGCAATATTTCTCTAATGGTTATGTCATTACATTAAATATTAAATACTGTCATTTGTGGTGACATCTAATTCTGGCAGGAAATGTATTGAAGTGCTTTCTCTGCTCTCACCTCTTAGCCAGTCCCTGAATTATTACTGATTAGAAAGATAGTGCTTTCAGTCATTTTCCAAAGGTTACACTGTGAGCTGCTTGTGTAAAAAAAAAAACTGATGTTTCAAAACTCCGTAACACTGGGTCTAAAAAGTGATAAAATAAAAAAAAATAAAATGAAATAAAATCATCCTGCACCCCACAGGAGACAGGAGTGCTGTTTAATTCACATATTTTCATGCCAGTGAGAATGTTAAACCACATATTTATGGTGTAACGCATCAGTTATCACGAAAAGAAAATGTTTCCACAATATGCATTTAATAAGATGAGACATCATCTCTGTGACTCTGGGAACTGGGAGATATTCAAGAACAGATGTAACTTACCAATGTCTTAACATATTTTAGCCAAATCAATGGAATCGAATGGCAGTTTGTTCTGATCATAACCCTAAACTTGTTTTTGTTTTTTGTTTTTTTTAAATAATTGAATTAGTTTTATGACTGCCTTAGTGCCACAGATGCATCTTCTGTTCTGGACAGAGACAATCTGAGCAGACCCTCAGACACACCATTGTTTTTCACATGCCATCTTGTGAAAAGGAAGTGCTCTGTGAAAGTGCTGGTGTTGTGTGTCATCTTGAAAGGACTGTTCAGGATACTTCCTTATGCACTACTTTCAATAGAAGAGCAGGTTTCACCACCCACTGTAGGACCTTTCAGTTTGAGGTAGTTGAGTTCACACCAGGCTGTGAAACCTGGGCATGATCACTGAGTGCAAAACAGCTTTCTTCAGTCTCCTCAGGAAGTAGAGGCTGCCCATATTATGCTCTCCGTGTTTTTCCCTTCTTTTAGTGTGTTGTTTAGTTTTGTTGTGCATGTAAAAGGTCTGAAAAGTTACAAAGCACAAAGTCCATGATAAAGGGAGTTATTTTCTCTCACAGAAAACACTGCTTCTGATCTTGATTGTATTTCAGGCTTTTCTTCCGTAACTTATTTATGTGACTATCTAATACATTTCCATAACGCCCGTCTACCTGCTAGGTTGGCATGCCCTCAAACAAAGGTAGTAAGAACGGAGGCTGGGAAGAGTTTGGTCAGTTTCAGTCTGTCACCATGACGAGAAGATGCTGTTTTTTTCTGTGCGAACTCTAATTGCCTTTGTATGCAACTACCCAATGGTGCAGGTTTACTATACAGCAGTTTGGCGACAGCAGAATAACATTTTTCTAACAACATTCGCTTTTGTATTTCCCGACAACAGACATTTTCCATTTCAGTCAACATTTTAGTGCATTTCCGACAAATATCGATTATGATTGAAAGACTAAATCCACCGTTATGTCTCACGATAAGCAGCTAATAATCTGTAATATTTATTATTTCAGAGACGTCCTGCTGCTGTTGATGTTTGTGCATTCCACTCTTATATTTGATTCAGATTTGAGCTTGAGACATGAACAGATGGATTTTAAAAGTTGCCATTTTCAGTCAGTTATGTCCTGTTACTAGTTACAGTTAAGGAGGCCCAAGTTAATATCACCTGTTTCCGTCAGAGACTCAACCAAGGGGCTGCATAACAGGCAGTTTGAGATGAATAGGTACTTTTTTGAACTGAGTCACTTCTCTTGTGGACTCCCAGAATAGAAATATAGAGCTGGAAATGAACATAATAGGTCCCCTTTAGTGATGTGTCCTCACGACATTCTGCACGTATAGAGGATGTCTTTGATGTGCACATGTAGGAATTTGAAGCTGCACACTGCCACCACTGCTCTTCTACAGTTCTTAAGAAGGGGCATGAGTTTCTTGATTTACTTCTGAAGCCAACTTTAATTTCCTGTGTCTGGCAGACACCGAAAAAACTGTCATTACAACAGGTAGTCGCATACAGTAGCTTAAGACTTCTTTGACATACAGGAAGAATGATTTTCATTGCTTTAGGAGCATGTGGGGACATCAACCAGTGATTTTCATGATGTCACAGCTTTGTGATCAGTGCATTTTCTGTAATGCTGTCTGGAACAGTCATTTTACAAAACACAGAGTTGTTACACAGAGCTCTTATTCATCTGGGAGTGAGTGAGGCTGTTTTCACAGCTTGGCTGCTGTTGGATGATTCAACCCTTGTAAGTAAGTAAAGCCTTGAATGCTGCTGGATAGGTTGTCCCCAGTTTTGCTTTTGTCAACATATTTGAATGTGGCAATCAAGGCTTTGAGCAGGGAACAGACTTTCAGCTGTAGTCTTTGACTGGGTGGTGTCATTTTTGTGATCACAACATCATCTGTACACTTGCAGATGTGGCCAGTGACAGATGGAACATTTCTCTTAGTGCAGCCTCCTTGAATATGTTCCAATCAGGTAGATCAAAGTTTTCCTGGAGCACTGCAGCCTTTGGCCAAACATTCATGTTTGATGTAAGGATGATATGCAGGCAAGATGAGATTTAAGTATAGACAACTATCGTATGCTTGTTTTGTAGTGAGCTGAAACTGTAGAGTATGAGTGGTGAGAAGGAATTAACCTGCAGTGCTGATTGCGGCAGTTAAGTGCAGTCCAACCGCAGATGTGGTTGAAATATTTCAAGGAAACGTCAGGACAAAATCATACCTACGTCATCTAGGACCATTAAAGTCTGTCAAAAACCAATCCATCCAGCAGACGTTGAAGTATTATAAACTTTGAGTTTCATCCTTTAGGCACTGTGGGTATCATGGCAATTCTTGCAATAGTTTTCAAGACTTGTAACTAAAAACCAAAAAATCTTTTATGATAATATGAGGGCAATTGTTAATTTAAAGCACATCCATGTGTTCTCCTTACTCACATACACAGTGGCCACCTTTCCAGGGAATACAAGCTTGATTAAGTGTAATCTTAATTAAGTCTGGATTCACACACAAATTAATGAAAACAATTTGACATTAAGTGTGGACACAAAAATGTACAATTTCCACCATTGTGTTTAGTACAATGGCCAATCAATGAACACAGGGAAAAAAGGGAAAACACTAATTAGAGGATGTTTTACATCCACAGAGCCAGCCTGTTGTTTAGGGAAGGTATGCTCGGTAGAGGCAGACTGCTGTGAATAGAAATGCATTGTGTGTCCATTGTCTCTGCTCTGCAGTGGCCCCACACCACAGAGGGGGTGATAAGATTGCTAATTGAAAAATGTTTTTGCTTTGTACAATTCCTATGCAACCCTAATGGCATTTACTGTAGTTCTGATTACTTCAGCAGGTTAGCTTGAAAGAAACTGTTCAGAAACACCGGGAGCACTAAGAGTCTGGCATGTATTTGTATCTCTCTGTAGTTGTTTATACTTGTTATTGTATATGTGCAAATGTCTGCATGTTGCCTAATTGTTTGAGTGGCTTTTCTTCTTTTCTCTCCCCCCAAAAACACTTATGAAGTACAAACAGGCACACACACACACACACACACACAAACACACACACACACACACACACACACACACAGTTGGAAACGTAAACAGAGAAGATGGAACACACTTCCACACCTACACACTGTTAGGACCTTTATTCATTTCATAAACCCTAATCCTACCCTTATCCTTATTTTAGATTTTACCCTAAATACTAATCCTACTCGCAGAGGGACACAAATTAATAGGGTCCAGAAAATGCATGGATTAACATAAAAAGATGACTCGAAAATTATTATGTAAATGAAAATAAGCAAGAGGAGAAGTATCTTCACTGGTGCTAGGCCTATCTCCATTGTAGTATAATGAATGACCCCGCATAATAGGCATTCAAATTGCCTGGGCTTACTCAGTACCACTTGTTTTGAGCAAGGATATTAATCTATTCCAGCAAGAAACAAAGTATGCAGATAAAACTTCTTTCAGAGTCGTTGTTAGGACGCCCTTATTTAGAGTGTGTTATTATTTTCATCAGTGACATCAAATAGGTTGTGTGTTAATTTATTACCCTACATTTATCCTGTCCTTTAATCTTTCAGCTCCTCAGTAAAGATGCAAGTACACTGACTACACAGCACTATTTGGTTCCAGTCTTGTTTGTTTTATTGTCACTTGGTGCTGAGGAGCAGCCATAGCTCACCTGATGATTATTCAAACTATAACCATAAATTCTAACCATGACAACAATAACAAATCATGGCCTGAAAAGTAGCCCCATGAAAAAGAAGGGATTTTTGCAGGGATTTGCAAAATGACCTCACTGCAGACGATTCTCCTCGCCTTTTTCTATTATGTGGGAGACATGAAGTGCTTATAAGTATAGAAACACATGCACAGAGATAGCCACGGTCCCTTTGGCTGCTGGAGAGGAATTGCTGTGGGAGTGCGGATCAGTTGGCTATTGCCTGCCTTTGCCATTAAAACCTGCCAGATTAACGCACTGCCACACAGCTTCACGGACGCCGCCCACTGGGCTGCACGGATGTCACAGTTCATATGGCCTCCTACATTTCTCACATGGTCACACACCCACGGGAACACATAAGATACATACACACACTGTTTTTTTTCCCCTTTTTGTCTCAGGAATTTTAGTGCCATTTTGACAGTGGGATGTAGCATATGGCAGTATTTAACGTTTCATTTAGGTCCTCCTTCAACACATGTAGCCTCTCTTCACTGAATCCATTGTGTCCATTAGAGACGACGTGAATGTGCAAGGATATCAGCGAGTGAGCGCCGAGTGCTGAGAGCGAAGGTAGACGAGGTCATTCAGGGACAGCAGTGTGCAGTGAATACTTATCCAATCATCCTGCCTTCTGGATTTCAAAGCAGGCAGAGTGCTGAGCTGCTTTCGATATTCCCCTGCCTTCTAAAAGGAAGAAACCTCAGAGAAGCTTTTTTTCCTAATAGGTCCTGATAGAGATGAAAACAAACACGGTCAGAGTCACAAACAGAGCTGAAGGATCAATCAATATTTTTGGTGGATCCTGTGTGAGCAGCATGCATAAAACTAATCAGCTGAGTGTGATCTCATACTCTTAGGAATGCTTGTCACAAGGAGTATACATTATGTATATACTTTGTGAGTATCTTTGCTCGTGATTGTGTGTGCAGCAGTTGTGTGATACTTATAAAGTCAAAAGGCTGCATTTGAGTCATGGTCCCACAAGTCGGAGAACTTTGTAAATGTGTATTTCTTAAACATGAGGAAGACTAGCTTGACACTGGTCTTTCACAGTCTTGTTTTTGCTGACCTCCAGAGCTTTAGTCTCATCTGGCTGCAGTGATGTACAAGTGTACGCCGGGGTGTGGCCAGGGTGCTGAGACTGTTGGGCGTGGTCAGAGAGTGAACATAAAAGGATAATTCCACTGTAAAACACGTGTAAAACACAAAACTTCCATTGCACAACTATTGCACAGAGAATGTTATCATGAAGGTCAATGCTAAACATTAATGTCAGCATTTAGATCTAGACTATGTATCAGCAGTCATATAGAGAAAAAATCACAGATCACACAATAGTTTCACCAGATCATAATGCAACTTTTGCTTCATTGTGACTGGAGGAATTATTTTGCTCTCATAGTGGCAAGATTCAAAGCTAGAAAGTTCAGAACTGTTCTCTGGAGGCTGTTTGTTGTCCGGGAAACAGGAAATCATCAGATGATGTAGCGATAGATGAGGCATGCTGAACAAAATCCACTCAGAAAATTAAAAGTTCATGTCAATATTAGCTCTGTAATGTACTAACCACCACAGGATAACAATATACACAGTAATGGTTTAGCTGATAGCAAATTACTTAAATTGCTACAAACTATGTAAGTATTTAATTGCTGTAGAGGAATATTTCTGTTATGATTGCAGTACTTAACCTCTCCTTCCTTCTTCTAAATGACTGCCATACCTTTTCTTTAGACAGTCTCCCACACAGTGTTATTTTCTCTGTGTTGCGAATCCCTCTCCTCCTTCATTCTGAGATCCTCTGCACAGCCATTTGCAGAAATCTTCTTTTCTCTTTCTTCTTAAAAATCACACATTTTTAAATGATGCTTCTTAAAAGACAGTTGGTGGCCCTTTAATCTACAGTTTGTGGCAGGTCTTGCTCTGCAAGGGGCAAGAAATTGATACGGAATTCAAGCCTTTTTTTTTTTTGGCCAATTAGGGGCAGCAGCTGTAACCTTTCATGTTCATATAACAAAGTTGTGCACAAACAGTTGCCTGTTTACACAGCCAACAGACATGGAGCAACATTAGCATTTATTTGTTATGTTTCTGGCCTACCTATCAAATATAAGTCCAATTTTCACTCACTTTATTGCTTAGTTATGGTCTCCACCATCTCCCGAGGGAAATATCTAGCAATTTATCTTCTAAATATCCCACTGTATTCATCAGCTCATCAATAACTTTGTCTCTCAGTTTGTTTTTTGATGAAACAGCTGATTCGCAGCCAAAAACAATAGTAAGAGAGATGTGAAAGTGAACAATAAAGTTGAGGACTGCAAAGCCAAAACTCTGACCTAAAAGACACTAAAAAGCTCGGTAGAGATGAGGGGAACTGCAGTCGTGTGATAATTACATGTGGGTTTGTTCCTATAAGCAATCCTCTTTCACATTACAAACTCATTTAATACAATGTTATTATAAAATGTTGATCACAGCTTCTTTAAAGTGTAACAACAATCTATAGCCCCTCAGGAGTTTGGTGTGTATTTCTTTTAAAATGTTGTGATATTATGTGTCTTTCTCTTTTGATGCAGCACGTCCCATCTTTCTTCTTCACACTCAGGCTGTGTGTGATAAATGTTTACCCCCTTTTCTCGCTAATTGCACTTTTTAACAAGTGCAACTTTTTCTAATTCACAGCACAGGCGATTCTTGGGAAACTAATGAGCATGGTCCAGAGCTGGTTACAGTAGATTAAACAGTCCAGTATCTAAGCCTGTGTAGCCTCTCTGCTTAGCTCAGTTTGAATATCAATTCCGTAATCCCTGCACTTAAAGTAGCAAGACGAAATTGAGTATATTTTTAAAATTCGATTTTTGGGAAAGCTGTAGCTTGTTGTTCAGTCCGGAGAGCTGTCATTTAATATGTGATAATAATATGTAAAGAATAATTTTAAAACAACTCATGTCATCAGTTTCTCTATCATCATAATTATTTTTGAATTTATTTAGTATTGGCTTTCAAGAGGGATTTATTTCACTGTTAATTTCAGATATTAATTTGGTTTAGGGTGGTCTAGTTGTTGTTCAAGGAATGAAAGCAAGACACAGTGATGACTGTTTATTTTGGGGACATTTTCATATAACATGATAAAGATGGGTTATTGCATGAAAGGTCTAATTATGAAATGAAGCATACATTGCAATAATATGTCTCAGATTAAATTGAAAGAGGGCGGAAGGATGGCTGACAGGGTGGATCATGCAGACTTCCTAATGGTTTTATAATTAAACACTGTGTTTGAAAATTCCTGGCAGCAGTCCACTGTGGAGTTGTCTTTCCTGTCTTACACTTAGCTGCACAATTTCAGACACACAAACGTGCAAGAGCAAACGTGCATGCATACACACACACACACACACACACACACACTGACTTGGACTCATGTGCACTAGTCCTTTTAATTGGGTGTGAAATGCAACTTGCCTCCCGCTGCAAATGTGAATCAGCTCAGCTGCTAAACAAGGGTTTATGCGTGCGTCTCCCTGTCCACGTGCATGGACATCTTGTACTATAAGTGCATGTGCAAATGAGTTTACTTTGTGTGTTTAATGGCATCAGCAGGAATGTTAATGTTTGCATCTCTATTTCTTGACACCCACTGACCTCTATATGTGCGCTAGTTGAAATATTTTCCTCTAAACTCTCATTAACCCCACGATGAAACCAATGAGGCAGTCTGTGTACTCTCCCTTCTTCATTTTCATGTCTGCCTGCATGCACAGTTACATGCAAACAAACAAAAATGGATACCAACTTGGACTCTTATCTTTACTTGAAAAGACGAAAGCTGCGTGTAAACTAAACCAAAAGAAAAAAACGAATGAAGCGACTTGAATTTATGTGTGCATGCATTCTGCACACTGAATGGGCTGGCACTGATTGAGTTCTACCTCTGCATTACAAACTATGTGCCCAGAAGACAATGAATGCAAAATAAAGCTCACATGCACTGTTGTCTCAGTGTGTCACACTTGTTTGAATAAGAGATTTCAATTTGAAGATGATAAATAGGACATAGCCTTCTAGCCTCTGCAGAGTTTTCATACATGTGTCTCTGACCTGTGTTCTCGGGACAGAATAACCTTGGTTGGTGCCAGAGCTGAAACGCAGATATGCACAGACACACATGACTAATTTGGTTTGCAAAGTGTTTCCACTAGATACACTTGGAAAATATTTAGAATTAAATTTCTGGGTGAACAGCAGCTCTACATGAGCTCTGTGACCATTGTAAAAATAAAAATTACATGATTATTAAGTTTCCTTTCAAATACTGTCTATTTCACCAGTGTAAAAAGAAAGAACCAAGCAGTTTCACTAACATCTACAGTGGTACTCTAAAAGAAGTTTAGCCAGTGCCAGTTCTTGGTGTATATGCAATGTTGTTGCAGCATGTACAGCTTGCCTCATAATGTTGGTGTGTATTTCTGGTTGCCGTGTCCTGAGGGCAGCTATTCAGCTGGAAACAGTTCAGCACCATGGAGAGATCCTGCTCAGCTCATTCTTTCCATCTTGAGAGAGATCAAAAGGCAACAGAATGCCTGTAAGTGGAAGATGCCAAGGAATATCATCCAGCTGTAGCAAACAGAGCATATTGTACAAGTTACACTTTGTGGTGTTGAGCGCCTTGTTTCCAAAGGTGTTGCTGTGTTTTAGTGTGAAGAGGAGAGGGAGATGAAAAATAGGCTTGGTAAGGTTAGTGAGTTGAGTAGTAATGATCTATTTTTAAGCCCTCCTCTTAGGAGGCAGATTGATGTCAGCCTCAAGAAGCTTAAAACACTGTTTTTTTATTTATTAAAATGCCTTAATGAGGCCTGTGTGCACTTGTGTCTGTGTACAGGTGACTTCCTAAAAAAAAAAAATAAAAAATAAGACCACATGCTGATATAATGTGGCTAGAGAAACAGGAGGAACTAGAGCAACACAGACACAAAGAGACAAAAAAGGAAGAGAGCTGCGTTCTGCTGCCTAAAAAAGAAATAAGGAAATAATTGTTGCATCTGAAGCCAGGAACACAGGGAAAATGACCCAAACGCAGACACACAGAGGCAGGCTGGATGATGCAGTTAAGTATATTTAATAAATGAGAAGGCTTACAGGCGGACGGGTGGATGAACAGGCAAGTGAGGAGCTAAGCAGGCAAACTGGCAGGAACATACAACAGGATACAATCAGGAAACACGAGGGGACAGAACCAGGAGCAAAAGCTGATTAACAAAGAAGACGCCCAGGAACTTACTCAGAGAACTAAACAGACAAACTGACAAAGAGCGACGGCAGCACAGAAAGTAATTGGGGTGGGGCAGGCAATCACAAAGCTGGGAAACACACAAGGCTAGAAAGTAAAACACCCAGCAGACACACAAGGTAGTAATTTCAAAATAAAACAGGAAATAATAGCACTGACTCCAGGCAGGTAATCACACAGAAGGCAGATCATTACAATAATAAGGGAATGGGTGTAAATGAAAGGGCTGATTGATTTTCTCTGAGTGTGATCATCAGTGCAGAGGATTCAAATGTCTTGTCAAGGCTTTAAGTTTTGATTTTTTTTTTACCAGACAAACTAGATTATACTTGTCTCCTACTAAGCACTTCAGGTTCAGAAACTGTGTGTGTGCATGTGTGTGTGCATGTGTGTGTGTGTTCCCCCTAAATGAGCCCATATTAAGCTGCCCTTCAATCAGCACAATGTGAGCTGCAGGTTCACTTGGCCCCCTCATTTCACATCCTGAAAGGAAGCTTTTGAGTTGGCTCTTTCTGCATCTGATTACCCACTGGCTTAATTGATCTAATTATTGAACTCTGCTTGTGGGTGCTTTGTGTTTATCCAGTCAGGCAAAGTCCTTAAGATAAGGATATGCTTCTTATCATTTGTTTTGCTCAGGCTGTTTGGCCCTGATTTATTCAGTCACAGTAAGCCATTATCAGGTTAACTGTGCAGTTTAGAGGAGGTTGCAATGGCAAATCTACTGTATTGCCAGTCTTAAGTGAGTTCATTGCAATCTTACAGCTACACTGCCAACAAAATACCATGACTGCAATTTAAACACAGGTACTGAAGGGAGATTCAACAATAAAACGAACACACAGCAATGACTGGTTGGCAGCGGATTGTCAACAACAGGAAACACAGTTGGAAAATGTGTGAATGTGTGGGAAATGTGAGGGAAAGAGAGCGCAGGTTACACTGGAGGAGAGCTCGGTAGTGTGATAAGGTGGATTTCTTTCTTTGCACAAGCCAGTATCCTAGCATGCATTTATCTCTCTGAGGGGCCGATATGACTCCAACTGTATTCAATGTGTCTAATGCAGCATATGCCGTTATAATCATGTTTTCATCCAGACCGTGCTGTAAGAGATCTGGAGAACACAGTGAGGAATAGAAACTCAGCATGTGACGATGTGCTATACCACTCAACTGACTAATATCCTGAATCCAGAACAGAGATTGAAAAACAAAAGAACAAACAAACGAAAACTCATTTGAATAGAAAAAAAAAATACTGGCACTGTGTGTGAAAACAATCTGATAATCTTGCTTATACTACAGATTACCATCTATCCACCCATCCAGCCCTGATTATTAGTGTGTATAGCATTGGTATGATACATGCCTGCACTCACATTAGGTGCCTGATCACATTTCCAACCAAGGTACTCTTTGTTTCAAATTTCCTTTCCCCCCTTTATTATGTACTAGAATAATAATGAATCGCAAGGTATGATTCATAACCCCATTTATAACCTCCAACTATGGCATTGCTGCATATTTTTGATAATCTTCCTTTCCCTTTTCTTCCCAGCGCACTGACTGCCTCTCTTTCTGTGAACTCTGCTGTTGTGAAATCAATCAAGAGTCATTGATTGTCCCAGCTTTTATTTCTCACTGTCAATCATTCCTATATCCCTCAGAGAAGTAATTTCTATTAGCGCAGCCACCCATTCATCATCATTTCTGTCATCTTATGTATAACTCCATTGTATTGCAATTATACTCAAGGACTTGGAGTATCCCGCTACATTGTTTTCAGGGTTGTGCACAAGAACAGAGAGACTGACCCTCTTCAAGGCTGTCCTGGTTAACCATTCTCTCCTCTGACACCTAGACACCAACACAGTTTGAAGAACAGATTAACACTTTAAATAGACAGCAATTAGCTTGGTGACAGCAAATCACAGGTGGTGATTCATTGGAAAATGCCACACACATGAATCATATGTATCATATGTATGTATACATATATATTAATGCAAGTAAAGGGCCTCTCATTTCTCTCAAACAGCCTCAGTTCTTTGTGGCATGGATTCCATGATGTTGGAGCATTCCTTGAGAAATTGTGGCCATAAAGTAATGCACATGGTCAGCAACAAAACTCAACCATATTTAATTGGTATTAATGGGCCAAGTGTGCCACACCGTTACACCACCACCACCAGCAGCCTAGACTGTTATGGTAAATGGTAAATGGACTTGCACTTATATAACGCTTCTCTAGTCTGACCACTCAAAGCACTTTACAATACTTGCCACATTCACCCATTCACTCACATTCATACATCACACTCATTTGCACAATCATACACTGATGGAACAGCCATCAGGGGCAATGTGGGGTTCAGTGTCTTCCCCAAGGATACTTCCACATGTGGCTGGAAGAGCCGGGGATTGAACCACCGACCTTATAATTAGTGGACGACCCACTCTACCTCATGAGCCGCGACTGTTGAAACACGGCAGGTTGGGTCCATGGATTCATGCTGTTGATGCCAAATTCTGAACCTACCACCTGCGCGCCGCAGCAGAAATCAAGATTCATCAAACCAGGCTACTTTTTTCCAGTCTTCTGCTGTCCAGTGTTGGTGAGCCTGTGCCCACTGCAGCCTCCGATTTCTGTTCTTGGTGACAGGAGCGGAACCTGACGTGGTCTTCTGTTGCAGCCCATCCACCTCAAGGTTCGACATGTTGTTCATTCTGAGGTGTTCTGCTCACCGAAAGAGTTACCGTAGCCTTTCTGTCACCTTGAGACAGTCTGGTCATTCCCCTCTGATCTTTCTCATCAGCAAGGCAGAAATGCCGCTCACTGGATGTTTTTTGTTTTTCGCACCATTCTCAGTAAAAACTCTAGAGACTGTTGTGTGTGGAAATCTCAGGAGATCAGCAGTTTCAGAAATACTCAGAAAGACCAGATGTGATGTGTGTGTGTGATGTTTAATGTGAACATGAACTGAAGCTCCTGACTTGTATCTGCATGCTTTTATGCATTTCGCTGCCGCCACATGATTTGTTGATTGAATAATTGTATGAATAAGCAGGTGCACAGGACTATAAATTCCTTTTATCAGTGTGCATGAAAAGCTATTGGAAAGTTTTTCCATGTCTCCTTGCAGGATTTGGCGTTTACCTGAAATCTGCTATATTTTTATTCTATCTTTACAAAGGACTCTTACATGTGTTTTCTGCTTGGCCTTTCCAACAACCTTTCCAGCTTTTAATCTTTTTAACTCTATTTTTCTAGCGATTTTTGGATTACTTTTCGTATTATTTTATGAGTCACACTGGGACTGAAAAGCAGCTATTATTGTGTTTGTATGTGTGTGGACTGAAAACGAGTTTCCTCACAGTTAAAGGATGATATCCACTGCCTGGAGTCGGCACTCTGAAAGAAGGATAAACTGCTTGATGACTTTGTCTCTATAGCTGCTGCCCAGAGAAAGCTTATATCCGTCATCATTCTCCCATACATTGCATCATGCCACTGTCACGCTGCCATCACGCTTCCATGTACTCACCTTTACAGTGCAGCCGGTCTCTTGTCTGCAGTCCCAATCTCACTCAAAACTCGATCTGGCTGCGAAGGGAGGGTATGCTGCTCCTTCTCCCTCTCCTGGTAATCCACTCACAACATTCTGCTCTTGCTGTCCCGGCTGCCCAATCACCCATCTCCCTAATGTCCCCAGTGGTCTTGGATTCTGTGGCCATGCACACATCCCTGGCTGGCCTCAACGCACACTGGCACTGTCCACCCAGAGGGTCTAGAAGCCGAGGAGCTTGATTTGGCTGCAGCGGGCTCCACCACTCACCCACCAATCACCGCATTGGACCTTGATGCTGTGACACTGCAGACAGTCTCCTCGATGGGGAGACTGGTGTAAAGCTCCACACAAAATCCATCGTCTGTTTCAGCGCTGACTGATCATTGCCTTTACGGATGAGTCCTACCAAACTACAGCAGTAGGCTATAATTTCCTGCGGCCTGGCTGTGTGTTACTCTATCAGATGCGAGGCTCTGAGCTCAGGATGATCAAAGCATTTTCGGTAGAGCTCCAGAGGGAAGCCAGAGAGAGGAGATACAGTACATACATATCTTCTTATGGCTCAAAACTTAGAATCAAACACTGCAAAGGTGTAAAATATGAGTCCTTTAAAATCTCCTTAGTGCAAATGAGCAAATATTTGCAATTATTAACAAGGAACAATGGTGATAGAGCACCATTGTTTTATACATTTTGTCATTATATGGTGGTGAATAGCAAGCAATGCCATTTCAGAGCCTAATCAATTGACTTTGAGACAGAGCTTCACAACCAAAACTGCCACTAAACTGAACGCAAAGGGCCATTACACGTTACACTGTGAAATTTTTGAGGGGGTGGGCGGTGGGGGTGTTCTCCAGTGTTCTCCACTGTTATTCCTCCATTTTTCTTCCACAATGAGAAAAACGTGTGGGAGAGAACCTGGCACCCATTGCATTTCACTTCCCATACACAGGGCTGAGGCAATAAGACACACAGAGGACACAGATGAAATGGGAAAAAAAGAGTAATGTTGGTTTTTGAAGCCATTATGTCACAGTTGTATGCAGCTTTTACAACACAGCCTGTGATACTTGGATTCAAAGATTTCTATGTCCTTCGCTGTATTACCTGCAGTCCTTTTTGTTCCCTCTTTGCTATATTATAGGCTTTATACATCATCTGGTCAGTTTGTTCTTAAGCTTGATAGGAATGGAAGAAAGGTATTTGCACAGAGAGAAGACGCAGTGGGGAAGTATAGGGCGATAATACTGGAATGTCAAAGCAAATAAAGAATGAAGTGAATTGCTTCTTGTCAGACAGTTATGTCATCTTCTGGTACTCTCTGTTCTGTTTTTTATTATCTATTAGTCTTGTCACGATGGTTGAAGGAGACTGACAGCTGAGTTCAGCTGCAGTTCTCCACCAGTACATCACACAAATGTGTGACACACAAAAGGTTTGTCAATCGATTAGAAAAAATGTCTTTATATCTATCCAGTTGTTTCTTCCCCTCAAATCAATGACCGTTTGAAACAAATAGATTGATACAGTATAGCCCACCATTACACGAAGATCCCATATTTTTCTTTTTGTTCTGCTAAATATCATCTTAGATTTGAATAATGCACAGGCAGCTCAGTTCTGAATGGTGCATCTGTCATGATGCTACTGTGATTGTTTTAAAAATTACCCTTAATTTCAGCCAGTCTCTCACTTAAACTAAAAAAATCCTTTCATCTGTGATTATGGTAGATCTGGACTTCAGTGTGAGATTTCTCATCAAATTAGATAATGAACAGAGAAATGCTGATAATTAAACAGAAAGTTGTGTTTGTTCTCACTTTTTGATGTCATGCTGTCATGTTTGCGAGATTGTGTGGTAATACTCCACGGCAGAACATCTTAATAATAAAAGTACACCTCTTTGAGTTGGAAAGAAAGCACTATACCAACACCAACACCACTTCCAACCACACAGAACTGTTTTTTTTTTTATAGCATATCAGTGCTATCGTCAGTGGTTTGACGCTACCATGCAATATCTAAGAGTTGGGCTGTCTTATATAGACTTCATGCCTCAACTGTTGAATGGCGCTCTGCTCTCTGATAGCGGACGGAGGCCTGCATGTCTGATAAAGCCATTTGCTGAACCCCTGCATACTCTGCTTCATTCACACATTTAAAAATTATTTTGTCAAACCAATAAACTGAAAACTGACATTTTAGCATGAAACGCTGCTGGAAAAACCCTCTGCAGCTGATAAATTGATCCAGTTATATTACTGTAATAGCAGCATTTCATGGTCAGGCTTTAGTACTTATTTATGGCAGGACAAAGTGCTATTTTTTCACAATAGATGATAATTAAGACACACACAGGAGTGCACTGAATTCTATGTCAATTCTGGGTTTCATATTTTTGGCCCTATTTTCACTCCTGGTTTAAGATGCAGCTTTCACAAGCGGGAAGGCAGTGAAGGATTAAATCCTTGTAACTGCACTGTAACAACTGTCACTATAGTTAGTTTCAGCCAGAGATGCTCACAAGGCCTTTTTTTGTAAGTCCAAGTCAAGTCTCAAGTCTCTTGTGGTTGTAATGAGGGTTCTTTCATATGTTGCACACACCCAGTCTGCTTAGAATATCCAGGGAATTCAAAGTATGTATCTTTATCTATAAAGGTACGCGTGATAATAAGGGAGGGAACGACAATGAGCTCGTCACACACTTCAACAACAGTAAACACTTCTCTTTTCAAACAGATTTCCTGAAAGCCTTTTCATTTTTACCTACATCAGCACAGTCTCATTACAACTGGCAAAATTTTGGTATTGTAATGCCATTATGATTTCAATGCTCCTGTATCATGTGAATAGTTTTTATACAGGCTTTGAGTAACTGTTCTCAACATGTTCAACCAACCTTTGTGTGTTTTCCAGGTAATGAGATGTCATACCTGTGCTTCATTTTGATAGCCTGTCAGCTTCAGCTCAATGTCCTGTATGAAGCAACAGGTTCCATGTTGGAGCCTCACTATGTAGGTTAATGTACCTTTGCAGGACTTAAAAATATGAATTAACTTAATATCATTTTATTAGAAAAAAATCTGTTGCTGATAGATACATGCCACAAATATTTAGATTTATACCATTTACTTGTCTCTTCGCGTCTCTTCCTTACTTCTTTAGCCCGCATCTCATGCGAGGGAGACACGAGACAAGAAGATATGAGGATGCTAAATAAGCAAATGGGATTAACCATCATTTACATAAATCATAGACATTGATTCTCAAGTTTGATGTAGAGCTAAAACAAATTGTCAGGTTGTAAGACTTATTTACTGCAATGTAGACTGGAAGATTAAACACCCATAATATGGTCGAAGTAGTGACTGGCACTAGTTGAATTTAACATTTATTTGCCGCAGAGACAAACTGGAGAAAAGAAAATTCCCTCACCTAAATGTGTCCAATATGTTCCTTTTGGAATTGACTGCTGTTATTGACTTCACCCTATGAGTGAAGCCCAAACCCTGGGTAAAGGAATAAAAGCTGCCTTTACAATGAAAGTGAGCATAGAGCAGTGTGTAGGTTGGCTGTAATGCATAGTTGAAAATGCTATTGCAGCAGAAGTAATGGAGGTAAGGTGCAAAAAGACCAGGAGTCATTCTTTATTCATGTGAGACAGTTTATATGTAGCAGGTTCACAGCTTGAGGAACGAACCTGTTCTGAAGTCTGTTCGTGTCAACAGTTTCTTGGTTTACTTATAGGTGACGGGGCCAAAAAGGCAACCTACCTGAGTATCTGAATGCAAATTTGCCCCAGGAACAACCTCTCTCTAAATAAGTGATACTCTTGGAACAGCACACAGCTGCAGCTGATATGGGGGCAGAGAGTGTCAAAGACCATGAAGTGGTACGACTGGGATGGTGAGGAAATAAGAATGGGAAGGGAATAGGAGAGGCTGTGTGTTTTGGCCACAACTGTTGAATTTAAAAAATACTATATTAACAGAATTGCCACTCATCACATAAAACACTGTGGACTATGTTTGGTGCTGAAAAAAAATCTGTTAACATTCAACTTAAACTCACACATTAACATTTCACTGTTGCTGAAGTTCAGCAAAGCTGTGCAATTAACTACATTGTGCAAAAATAACCCAGGGGTGTCAAAGCTTATGTGAGGGTGATGTACAAGGCTGCCTCTTAAACAGTGAACATATGTAACCATATCACTGTTCACAAACCTGCGAACCTTGTCAGTCTTCCCTGCATTAGTATTCCACCTGCAAGATCATCATGTCTGTTTACTGCAGGTGGAGGTGGTGCAGGTCCACCTCAATTGCTGTGATGAGGTTGTAGCTGTCCCCAATGATCCAGACCATGTCTGGATAGAAATAATAACTGTAATAGAGAGAAGTGTATTATATTATAGGCTATAGATGAACGGCAAAAGAAATGGCATTCTTATTAGATGAGCAATGCACAGTTGTCTGAAAATACATTATTCCATCAAAAAAAAACAGTCTGCTCTACTGTTTTACCTTTAATAGTGTAGCTGACATCCCTGCCCTGGCATCAGTCACAAGCTATTAAAGACTTCATATAAAGACATGTAAAATTTATGGACCCAGAAATGTTGCCCCTCTTACTCTACCCTCCATCAAACTATCAAATGAATAGGACACAGAGACAGAGGATCATTCTTTCTCAAACTGACCAGCTATTACCCACCACCATTACCACCACATCAGTGAGATGTTGGAGCAGCTCATGAACACAAACTCAACAACACAACACAACACAACACAAACAACACAACACAACACAACACAACACAACACAACACAAACTTAAACAACCAAAATCTCCATTTTGTAATAATTAGACTTTACCAGTGCATTACTATTTGATTGTTACTTGGTTACACCTAATAGCTACGTAGCTAACATTAAATCTCTGTATACACTCCCACTGTACTATAATGAAGCCAAAATATCCGGGATATGAGTGTGGCCATCTTGCACTGGTGATGTCATTTGGAGCCAGAGTCTGTGCATTAGTGATCAGGGGGTGGAGCCGCGGTATCATGGTCAACACTTGAACATACATCAGCGTGATGAGAGCCTAAAACTACAGAAACCCTTTTTGAGAAAAAATGTAATTTATGTGTATCGTGATCTTCGTAGTTTGGCCAATGTTCCATCCACTAACATGAATGCATGGCAAAGCCGAGAGCCCGATGCAGTCTGTGAGTATGCTGGTGTAGGTGGGTGTGCATAGGGGCTTCAGACAGTGTGTCGGTCCAATCAGCGACAGTCCTTGTCGATGGCTGGTATCTACCTTTTCTGGAGGAAGTTAGTGTTGTTGTGTTTTCTGCTTTGTGGTTTTTTGTTTTCTCTTATTTACCGTTGTGTTTTGTGAGTTGTCAATGTGTTTCGCTATTTGCTGTTGTGGTTCCCTGTTTCAGGTTGTGTTTTGTGATTTGCTATTTTTATTCTCTGTTTGTCGGTGTGATTTTTCAGTTCACAGCCACTGCAAGAAGTAGACTGATGGCTAGCACGTCTGATGTTAGATAACTTCTGCAATCGGGAGCTTGTCTTCTGGGTCAGTGGTGGCCAGATCGTACTGTTACAGCTGGTGGTAGCAGTACAGGCAGTGAGTAATTAAATCCTTGTAGCTGCACTAAAGACTACGACTAGTTAGTTGTAACATACTGAGTGTAATTAGTTGCTGAATTGAGAGAAGGTATGTATGCTAACCTTACCCCTGGTGAGTTTCCCACTATGTGGGTGGTGGGAAGTATCCTCTGGTTTCCGACTGTGCCGATTCACAGCTCAGCTTTGGTTTCATATCATTTAACAGAGAACAGACAACAAAAACTGAATTTCACTGGCTCTTCATAGTCTCAACTTCAATACATGGGATGGTAGAGGTTGTAGGTTTGGAAGCTTCTTTTTTTTTGCAAATTTTATTCATTTGCATAAATTACCCAATCACACTGTATTTTACAAATTTCATACTGTACTGCACTTCAAATGTGTCTGTCCCACTGCAGGCACTGTAGGCAATTAATCACAATGAACACTGTGTGTGCTTTTGAAAAGTTCTTTTCATTGATAACAAAAAAGCAGGCGTGATGTCCGCTGTGACTGACCAGCAGTTTCACATTTCTCTAAGTTAGTTTTTATATCATAGTGAATTGAATGAAACTAGTAGCTTGCCGGAAGTTACTGTAGATGCATTAAAACAAAGTTAGGTGGATGATCCTGTGTTCTTTTTCCAAATTAGATGACCAATACTTTTGCATCCATCCAATTGTAAAATATTACGAGTAAACTCCAAGAGCTTTATATTGTATATTAATTCAATTCTGTCAAACAGTATTAAGGAATGCCACTAGAAGGGACAAGGCATGTAGTTGTTCTGAGAGAGGGAAACTGGCTCAATCACAATTATGTCCAAATTATACACTTGATGCCTTGCTGTGGTTCTATTCCTGTATCTCTCATCTATAAAGTATATATATATGTCAAGTTGAACTGAGGGGGCAATTAAAGTTCTATTGACCGTCTATTGACCATGGTCAAGTTTACGTCTGCCTGAGCAGAGACGCAACACACATTATCTTGAGACACAATGCTGCTGAGACAAAATTTCTTAATTCGGGGGAGTTTCATTCAAAAGCCAAGCATACAAATCTACACAGAAAGACATGGTGGAATGGTTGAAATTTTCATACATCCACTGCTCCAGAATATTTTAATAGACGCAATGTTTCCTCTTTAGATGCTCCAAATGGTTTGGCCATTCAAGCCTTGCAGGAAATTTCACATCAACAAATTAAATCCACGTGTATATAATTTCTGATCAAGCGGTGACCGCATCATCGCCCAATAAAGCGACATCTGGCAGCAGATATAGCAAACCCATAGTGCAAAAATACTGATAAATGATGTTTACATGGCTAGCCGTAATAAGTAATTCTTGCTTGAATACGAATAAACATAATCAATTCTTCTGATCACAGCTCTGGCTCAGTAACAGGGAGCCTGAACTATTATTGCACCTGATGTAAAGGGATCATTATCACCGTCTTGTTCATGTATGTGTGTGTGTGTGTGTGGGAATAAGGCACCAAAGCAAAGCATCAATCTCTCTGTTTTCTGTCCTGACAGCCCTGCCTGATGATTGGACTGTGAGAGCATTATTAATTCCCTGATTAGGATAATTGATCCTTCCACCTCTGCTCTGAATGACAATCCAGTCGGTAAATGAGCAACCTCCCCTACAAGGTTCGGACTTAATGGAAGTGAGTGTGTCTGTGGTTCTTACACAGGGATACCATTGTCTTAATGCTGGTTTGTCAATAGCATTTAAGGTCACTGCAAATTTTGAGTATCTGCATATGAGAGAAAAAAAAGGGTTTCCTTCTTCTTTTTTTGTACGATACGTCATTCTGTATGTTTCTTGACAGCAGCGTTCTCCATGGCCAATTCATTTATTTAGCTTCATTTTGGAAGCTAAATGCTCAGACTGACAACATCTCCAACACACACACACATTTTGAAACAACTGGAAGGAGCTCACACAAATAATACTTTACATGACTTCACTTCACAATACACAGAAGTACATACCACAACTCACTCAAGTTACTTACATACAAAAAGTGTCAGACAACTGCTACATGCTGAAAATGTCACATATAGAAATGTTTTTAAGTTTAATCTGAAGTTGACTTCATGATACAGAGACTGCCACTTTATTAGGTACACTCTGTTAGTACCGGGTTGGACCCCTTTTTGCCTTCAGAACTGCATAATTCTTTGTGGCATAGATTCAACAAGGTGCTGGAAACATTCTTCAGAGGTTTTGGTCCATATTGACATGATACCATCAGGCAGTTGGTGCAGATTTGTCGGCTGCACATCCATAATGAGAATCTCCCGTTCCACCACATTATAATAATAATAATAACAATAACTTGGATTTTTATAGCACCTTTCAAGGTACCCAAGGCCGCTTTACAGGGAAAGAAACACAAAATAAACAAATAAATGAAAACAAGATGAGACAGAGCAGGGATGGCAGTGATTGGAGGACACTGTAGGAGGCAGCTAGAGGCCTTGATGAACAGGTGGGTTTTCAGCAGGTTGATGTGGATCACCACCACCACCACCAACCCCATTCTGATGCTTGGTTTGAACTTCAGCAGATCATCCTGACCATGTCTACATGCCTAAATGCATTGCAGTGCACCATGTGATTGGCCTATTAGATATTTGTGTTAACGAGCAGTTGAACAGGTGTACCTAATAAAGTGGCCGGTGAGTGTGTACCACTGATAACGGACTGAAACACTGGGCTGAACAAAGTTCTAAAGTGGCTCAAGTAATATCTTCAAGGTAGCATCAAAGTTTATTCTTTATTCTTTCACAACAACCTTCATCAGCAGATAGAGTTGATCAGTTGTCATGGAGATCTGGTGACATGAGCTCAGGAGATGTTATGATGTATTTGATTACACTTTAGGACTAATTGTCCTTGTTGGCTTAAAGGAGCAGTGATTTTCTCAAGTCTTTTTCATTGCAACCAGCAGAGGCTACAATTATTTCATTAGACAAACAAATGTTACGTGTGGCCCTGTACGTGCGTTATTGCACAGCGCTTGTGGGTGTGTTTTGTTCTCTCTCTCCTTTGGCGCTCTCCCTCCCCTCTACCTGTTTATGCCCTGTCGGAGATGCAGCACCTGAAAACAATTAATCACCTGAGGGAAGGAGTGGGGCCTGAGGAGCAGTGTGTTGAGACATACACTTGACCAATAGCCTGTTGCACTGCCTGTGGGGATTTTTCTCCCGTTTTCCTCCTCAGATTCTTTTATTTCCTCAGCGTGTCGTAGAGTGTTGAGTTTAGTCCAGTTATCGGTTTTTGTTTTGGTTCAGACTTGTTTAGATTTGCCTTTAGGCAGTTTAGAGGGATGAGCTGGGTGTGACGGCCCATTGCATGGCTGGCTCGGTAGCTTCCCCATCTTTTGTTCCGTTTGGCTGGGATCTCCTCCCCCTTCTGTTTGTTTTTCTTGTTCTTCATTTGTTTCTCTCTTGGTTGAGACTTTGTTTGTTTTGCGAGGCTGTACCAACAAAATATAAAGTGTCAATCAATAAGCTTTCATGGTGCTGGCAGGTGGATCTTGTTGCCTTTGGGCAGAACCAGGATAGCTGTTTCCTGTTGTGTCTAAATCAACAGGCTGCTGGCTGTAGCTTCACATTCAATCTACAGACATATGAGAGGGGAGGCTGTGGCTCAGGAGGTAGAGCGGGTTGTCCACTAACCAGAAGGTCGGTGGGTCAATAAGACTAGAAAAGCCATGTACCATTTATCTAACTCTTATTAGACAGTTAAATATGTTCACCTCTAGAGGTTGAGTTCAACTCCATGACAATAAACCAAAACATGGCTTAAAGCTCTGCAAAAAGCTGGTACAATGACCTTGAATCAGGGTTCTTGAAGGTAAATAAACACTGTGCAGAGATGCATAAGAGTCCATGGGCTTTTATTGTTACGCACTTCAATGCTTCCAAAATGAGTGAAATTGTAAAACATAATACTACAATAAAAAAACAACAGTGTTATGTTTGCTTCACTAGTGCTATGAAAAAAAAATTAGTGGATTCATTGAATACAGACAAAAATTAAGGTTTGTATCTTTGGTTTAAAAGAGGAGACCCTGCAATCATCTTGACACAGGAGGTGGATATATTGTCATGAATTTGCACATTGTTGATGAGTTACAAATCTTCTGTATAACCATAAACCAAACTTGAACTTGTCACTACTGTCAACTATAAAATCTGTCTAGTCTCATCTTAAGAGCACAGCAAAAATCTTCCAGTTCATGACCAGGCAAGACTTAGAAAGAAGTATTCTTTTTTTTTTAAATGTATTTATTTATTTTTATTTCAGCCGCTTACACTATTTCAATAAGACCATTTTGGTCTGGAGAGCTGTTTGGCTGCTGGATTTCCAGCAAACACAGAGTAAGGTCTTAGGTCTCCAGTGGGTCATACTGAATGATAAAGCTTAACATGCTGCTGTTTGTCCATAAATGTCTGAGTGGTTTAAGAACAAAATATTTTCCTAACTTTTTTTTTAACCCTCTCAACCTCTGGTAATGACCTGTTCACTGCTCTCAGAGCACAAACATCCAGACGATTAAAGACTAAAGCCTCTTTAAAATAAGACATATTTATGGTTTCTGTTGCTTTTAACACCACATTAAGCAATTAGACCATTATGCACCCTTCAAATCTATTTATTTATCTTTTTAATTCCTTTTAAGATGTTTATTTTAAATGTCTTCAGCTGTATGTCTTTTTTATTGCTTTGCCTTACTTTGCCTAATAAGCACATTAATTGCACATTTCTATCCATTTCGCCATCTTTCTGCAGGAGTTTGAACATGTAAAACTCTTTTGAGTGTCTTCACAATCAGACACTCCACACTCCAAATGAAAAGACTAGTGCAGCAAAGGTTGAAAATTAGAAATGACTCGAGAAGAGGCTTCTTAATGAGTGGGATGGAGAAAGATCAATACTCTTCCCACTTGTGTCTTTCTCCAGCACATTCATTACCTGCAGATAATGTGATAGTGCCCACGATTTGATTGATAGGAACACAACTAAAACTCTAATGCCCCGTAAACAATTGCTATAGGCTGCAATGTTAATCACACCACAATGGAAAATTGTTGTACAAATAATTAATGATTTAGCTATTCTTAAAACCCCACAGTCTACAAGAAGTCAAACAGGCAACATCAGTATTTCTCTTCTGAGAACCATATATTTCCAAAGTCAGTTTCACAGAAAAAGTGGCAAATGTTATATTTAAAGTCAGCAGTGCTTGGGGGGCCTACACACAGTTGCAGGGGGTAGGTCAGGGGGGGTCACCAAAATCATCAAAATTTATCCACAGGCCATCATAATGGAAATTTCATGGATATCTGGCCAGTAGATAGCAAAATATCTTGCTATGTATCAAATGCAGGAGTGGCAGCCAACAATAAATCAATCAGTACATGTACACTCAACTTTAACGTGTGAATATGTCGGCCAAGGATGCTTACTATTTCAATATTGTTTATTCATAACATCAAAACATGGGTTGTGGGATGTTGATCGGCAGAGAGTCATTGTTGTTATCACTGAGCAGTGCGTGGATGCCCGTGTCGTCTGCATCTATTGAGAGGGTCAATATTTCAAAAGTGTGGATAAGAGCACACACTTACCATCAATCTTTCCTCAAGTGCAATATCATTGCATTTGTACATACAAAAAGTGACATAAGTGAATATGTGAAAAAATGAAAAAAGACAGCTTGAGATAGCAATTTAAACCATCCAGCGAGCAGTTTGGTTGTTGCGCTGACATTTAGTCATTAAACATTTAAGCCAAAGAAACTGACTAGTTGATCCAACTTGCTGTATGGAGGTAGGTTCAAAAGGGAAAAGAAAATAATATTCTTCTTTCAAAACCACAGATGGAAAAGTGTTAATCTGCCGTTACATCGTTTCTTACAGTTCACATTTCTGTAAGCAAAGGTGTAGAATTAAAGTATCACTCACAGAAAAGTCAAGTAGGTCAATAGCAGTGTTTACAGTGTCAAAAAGGCAAGGGGAGGTTGGCACAAGTAGGCGGCCAAAACAGACAAGCAAGTCCATAGGGGGATAATGTAGCAGGCAAAAGTCCAAGAAGGCAGAATCGGGCAATGGGTAGGTGGAAATGAGACGATATACATATATGAAAATAGGAAGCAAGTGTGCAAGTTGGTGTGGGAATCAGGTGTTTGAAGGCTATTGCTGGTTGCATGGAGAATGATGGGTGAGTTAGAGACTTGGCAGTATAGACTGTATACGAAGGTGGACGTAGCTTCCGTGACACCACTCATAGGTTTTTGAACAGCAGTTTTGAAGCTCAGAGCAGGCTGCCGTGCAGTTGACATCTTGCCTGACTCCGCCCCTTACTCACGGCTAATCCAAAAATGGGCAAAGAGGAGGGGTGTGTGTGGAGCAGAGACTTCGGTGCATGTCAGTTTGTGGCAAGCATATGCTTACCCTTGCCTTCAATCATGGATAACTTTAAGCCATAATGAAATTGAAACAGGTGAGTTTTATACAAATTCACCCCCCGCACAGTTGGGTGTTGGGGGAAATTAGCTATAGAGACCAGGCTGTAAACACACTTAGTTCTGCTGTAAAGTTGGGCATTTTAACAGGGGAGTCTAGGGGGACTGATTCACTTTTGGAGCCAGCTTCAAGTGGCCATTCGAGGAACTGCAGTTTTTGGCACTTCTGCGTTTGCTTCATTTTTCAGCTCTGGAGGTTGCTGCTTACTTGGCAGACAAATAGACAGGGAAAACCTGGCCAGTGCTGGGATGATTTTGAAGAGTTTAACTATTGTCCAATCATACAGATATCTGTTTTAGGAGTATTAGGATTTGCTTTCAAAAGAATATCTCAACTTCCTAACAAACTGTATTAATTGCATTATTAAATTGAAAATCAACCGTCACATTTGGAAGACTTGGAAGGAAGTTAAAAATAAGAAGAAGGAGAAGAAGAAGAAAAAAAGATCATACTCATGAAGCTACAACCTTATGTTGTTTGACCAGCAGTGAAAAGGCTTTGACATATTCTGCCATCTCTGAGCAATGATGAATACAATGATAAGAACAGGAAACTATAATTCCAAGAAATTCCATAAAAAAGAAATGGTGTTGTCACTGGCAACAGTGAGTTAGCTGTACACTCATACAGGAGCAGCAGTGTGTCGGTGATATGCTCAGATCAGCTCTCAAAGATGTTGGTTTCTTGCTTGTTCTTCCCGGATGATGCTCTTATATGAGCAGGCATCAAAAGCACACACATACATCTCTTTCATAAGCTGTATCTCTCACTTGAAAACCACATGGAGGGCAAAGAGTTAACTAGAGTATATAGTTCTTTCAGGGGGGCTGTGGTCTAAGAGTAAGGAACAGTCTGAATGGAAAAGTGAGTAACTAATATTTTCTTCTCCCTCTATATAACCACTGGTCTCAAGCAATGACTCCAGTGGAGCTGTTCACTGACCAGCAATGTAATACTGGTCGTTTTTGTGGTTTCCAGGTGTAATTGTGTGTGTGTGTGTGTGTGTGTGTGTGTGTGTGTGTGTGTGTGTGTGTGTGTGTGTGTGTGTGTGTGTGTTTAAACATTTAAAATGAATAGACGTAAATATCACTTTGACACTGCACAACATTGAAGCAGCAGCATGCGGATACAAGTTCAGAAAACATGCCTCAAATCATCCTATTTTGTCTCATATCTTCCTCTTTCCTCACTCTTCCTGCAGCAACGAGTGTTTATTTAGGCACTTGGAAATGAATGAAAAATCCTCTGATTGGAGTGGTGTGATTGTGGCATCTGTGACATTTGTGACCTTGGGATGTGAATCGTGAGAGTAAACAAAGAGTTGTGGCCATGCATGCAAAACTGCACAAGAGTGAGACCTTATCAATGGATGTCTAATCATCCCAAGACGCCTTGATTTATCTCCCCCATTCAGAATGTTTTATGGTTATAAACCTAATTTATTCTGGACTATAACAATAGTTTATCGCACCGAGGCCATGCTCAGTCACTTGTTGGCTACTTACCATCTGCCCCAGCTCCCCAGCCCGGCTCCGGATCAATGGCTGTAAATATCTTCAGTAAAGCGCTTGGGGTAGTTTTATTTCGGGATGTGGTGTGAGAAATATAAAAGCTATATTTATTTAAGTGAACACAATGTTCTCCAGCAAAAAGAGAAATGTTTACAAGCCATAGAGGCTCTTTTAGTATCTTGTACACAACACTGGCTCAGTGGTAATAATCAGCAATTACAATTAGGCCTACGGTTATACACAGCATGTAATAGTACAGCCTTTCACTGTTTATCATGTTGTACAAAAATGCAATTGTGGAAACTATAAGTGTTCTGGTCAAGACAGATGTAACCTTTATCTCACTGTGAAAATGTTGCTTTTTTTCTTTGTAGCAAGAGCACACCCTGAGCGTCTTGACACTTAAATATTTCTCCACGCATAGTGTAGAAAATACCACCTAGTATGGATGATTTTAATGTGAGCAACATGGGGGGGCTACACACAGCGGCAAGATAAATATTCCTTCAATCAGTCTCATCAGTTAAATTAATATTGGGTTTAGATCTCTACAAATATTTGATTCATTGTTAGTGGAATTGTAATCTAAAAAAATATTTAAGGCTCGCCTATAAATATGGGTTTTTAGAAGCTGCATAAAACAGTCCAAAGATTCAGCAAACCCAATAGATTGAAGAAGATGGTTTCAGTAGTTCTAACATAGTTAGAAGTGGAATTAGGAACAAGGGAGTCAGAACTGTAACTCGGGGTAAGGTCATGCAGCGCCTTATATGTAATCAATAGCATCTTGTAGTTAATTCTAAATTTCACAGGAAGCCAGTGGATGGATGCAAGAACAGGGGTAACATGGGACAGACAGCTCGCTGGAGTTAGTATCCTGGCAGCTGCATTTTGAATCAGCTGTAATCAATTTAGAGCAGCTTGACTGAGGCGCCTGTAGAGGGAATTACAGTAATCAAGACAGGAGAAAATGGAATTGTGAATTAATAGTTCAAGATACATCTGATTTTAGTGATGTTTCTTAGCTGAAGAAAACAGGACTGGACAGTAACATGATTGCCAAAAGTCGTATGCTGTATCACCTACAGTAGCAAAGTTACCAGGTACAATTAAAATAATTTTTAGGTTTAGGTGGAGGGAGTTAAGACACATCCAATCATTGGTGGTGGCTAAATAATCATGGAATGAGGACATCTTATTCATGTTATTGGATTTAGCAGCGAAATAGAAGTGTGTATCATCGGCATAACAGTGACATGACATGTCTTGAAGGCGGCTGAACAAATGACTCAGAGGAAGCATGTACAAAGCGAAGAGGATTGGTCCAAGGACCAACCCCTGAGGGACTCGACACAGCAGGGGAGATGAGGATGAAATCAGTTTAAAGCTGTACCAGAAATGTCTACTCAGTTATGCAACCTATCAAGTAGCACGGCATGATTGATGGTATCAAAGGCAGCAGTCAAATCAAGTAGAATAAGAATGGAATATTCACCTTTGTCTGCATGCATAAGACTGTCATTGATCACTCTTAGTAATGTGGTCTCAGTACTATGACAGTCCAATTTTAATTTGTCATAGATTTTATGACCCTCAACCAACCTTGAATGACTTTTTCAAGGATTTTGGATAAAAATGGCAGCTTGGACATTTGTCCATAATCATCTAACTGGGCTGGGTTGAGCGTGGGTTTTTTAAGAAATGATAAAACACTGACAATATTACAATAGTCAGGGAAGGACCCAGATATGAATAGTCGATAATGGAGAGCAGGCTGCAAGGGACCTAAGACAGGGAAAAGGGATTTTAGGAATTTTGTGGGAACTGTATTGTAGGCACCGGAGAGGGATGCATATGAGTTACAGTATTTGAAAGGATCTGCAGGGAGATCAAAACAAATTCAGACAGTAAAATAGGACAGCCAAATGATGCGGGGAGTAGAACATTCAGGGGGGAATTGGACCTCAGACCATTGATCTCACCAACAAAAAAAGACAAGACGTTTTCACAGGCATTGGAAGATGAGGCAAGAAAAAAGTGTTATCTTCTTTTGCTGCACTGAAATAGTGGGGATGTGGTTGGGAGTTAATGGGGGCTCTACAAAGAGCAGGATTTTGTTACCAGAGGGGTTGGTTTTCTGAGTTATGTGAGGTTAGGTTTAGGCCAGGTCTGGTTAGTGCTGACTGTTAGCCATACTAGTGGCATGGCTCTAGGGATGGCGATGTCAGCTGGTCCATCACTGAGGTCCAGACTGAAATTTCCCCACAGCTATTGGATGGACTGTCATGACATTTTTCATTCACTGTTCCCTGATAATGAAACCTAATTGTGAAAGAATTTTCTTTCATTGCAGCCATGGTAATTCAAGTTATAGTGGAGGCCATCACAGATAAAGACAGGCAGAGTACTGTGTACAGTACATTGGAGGTAAACAACCACAATTAAACAGACAGTGGTCAGGGTGATTAGTTACACAAGCCTTCTCTAAGTAGGACAGAGGGATATACAGGGTTAGGTGAAACAAGTCAGTGTTTATGATTAGGTACCCAACAGAATCTTAAAACATGGATGTAGGTGATGTAGTTAGGTGAAGAATAACATTATTTGGACATGTAGTAAGAAAACAGACTTAATGAAAGAACAATCCTTCACTGACTTTGAAACCCTGGTTTTTCCATTAATACCAACACGAGGTTGACATTTGTGATTTTAGTGAAATGTCTGAACAACTATTGTATGTGATGTCATGGAGTTTGGTACCAGAATTTTACCAGCTCCATGATGAGGTGATTTTTTAAAATTTGTTCAAAACTTTGATTTATGACCAAATATGTAAAACTAATGACATTCCCATTAGCCTTAGCTGTATTTAAGTGAATTTTGGACTCAGATTTCAACTGAATGCTAATGGTGCTCAGTAACAGCTGAATGTGTAAATAAGGAATTGCTTCTTCAGAAATTTGCATCATCATCTTGAAAGGGAATTATATGTCTTACAGGTTTAATCAAGTGCTTTGAGTGGCTAAACACAACCATAATAATATGATCATGCTTTGGTTGCTTTGTGTAAATATTTTATTGCAATAAGTGGTTATTTCAGAAAAAACTAATTAAATATTTTGTCAGCCAAAGGTTTGCAAATATGATCATTTACAATTTTGCAGACCCATTCATAAAAAAAATTCCTTTCTAAACTGTGGCCACAAAATATTGTATCCTGGAAGCCTCAGGAAACTATGAAAAACAAATCTGGACCAAAAGTGCACAAAGCTCACTAAACCAGATCAGGCTCGTAGAGATAAAATACAAATAAAATGAATTTAGAAACAAACTATGTACAAACTTAGAATTTGAGCTAGCAACAGGCATAGCTCTATTGTCTGCCAGGTTACCAACAGTCTGTTACAACACAGCAAATTCACATTAGTGAATATTTTACATTCTCTTCATTGAGCATGAGTCTGGTATTTCCACTTGTTTTTGTTTTTTTTATCCTCTCAGATGTTACAGCTTTACATGGAATCCTTTGGTTTTTTGTGTTGCCTACGGTTCAAAGCTTGTAGTTTCAACTCTTGTTTTCCCCAGGCAACAAGGATTGTTGTGTGGCATCTGGATGTCAGGTTCAGTGATCCAGCCATCTTTCTCTCAGGAAAACATGGCGTCTTCCCTCTGACGTTCACGTCTGTTGCATGTGAAGAAGGGGGAGAGGGGAAAAAAAAGAATGAACATTTGCATGGGGAGTTATGTAAGGAATATCCTCACATCCACCGTTTGGTAGACACGGTTCCCAGTGTAGGCCCCTAGAGAGACAAGAGCGCTCAGGCCTGCAGCTCTTTACTGTGGCTTCTATTTGTGGAGGTTGTTGTAGAAAAAGAGGACCCTCTCTCCCACTGAAAAAAAGAGGAAGGATGGAGGGGTGAATGCTGGCTACAATGCAAGTGGTGTTACAGCAGGGGTTTTCTAAAGACCTTGTTTTGCACACACACAGGAAATAGTCAGGAGTGAAAATGAATATGTTTCTTTAGAAAATTTGAATCGTCTCTCTTTCACTCTTTCTGCATTTCATTCAGAGTTTGTTGTTCAGATGTTCAAGATGAAAGATTAGTCACTCTGGTGTGAACACTTTTACCCCATCTAGTGGTAATATTTCCCAGGGAGGTTGAGCACATTTATAAAATCCTACAGTACACCGTATGACAGCTGGCTTATGCTGACACACAACAGAGATATCTGGTCCACAGTTCACATGCTAGACTTCCCTGAAAACTGTATTCTTCATGGAGATAATTGCGTACCCTCATCATACCAAAAGACTGAGACAACCATTTCATTTACCTTTACCCAGAGAGAGAGAGAGACAGAGAGTGGGAGAGATAGAGAGAGAGATAGAGAGAGAGAGAGAGAGAGAGAGAGAGAGGGGCACAGAGAGAGAGAGAGAGCAGGTTTTGTGGCTTAAATCAGATAAATGGATCTAATTGCTTCCACGTGTCCCCTGTGTGTTCATGTTGTTGTTACAGATGATTAGCCTAATGAATCTGAATAATTGGAAACATGTATACACGGTTATATTGTGTTACAGTTCAAGGTTCCAGGACCATAGAGGATTTGTATTGTGTTGAGGCTCTGCAGGGAAAGGTACAGTTACTCAGGCTGTTGTGGACAGGTAGATTATATATAAACTATATTTTCCTCCCTGTTCCCATATATTGTCACAAATCTACATTCACAAAAAGCAAATCTGATCGATCAAACCCCGTGAAAAGTGACACACCTACTATGTTAAGTTTACTCGTCACAAAGAGTACTACTAATTCTGTGAAAACACTTGTGTAATGTCTCCTGTGGCTCTGGAGGAGCTTTCCAAAGTTGAACAAAACAACTCTTTTTAATGGTGTACCCATTTAAATATCAGAAACTTTCTGCTGGCCAGAGCTCAGTTCACACTTCCTCTGTTTGTAAATAATAATCTTACATCCTATGTGCTTTATCTCCTCAGTCCCTCACAAACATTTAAGGAAATGTCGATGGCAATTTGTGTCATGAATTATTGCTGAACTATTTTCCTTTAATAACTCAGCAATCATCTGAACATTGTTATCTCCACAAGCAGTCTGCCCATTTCCTAGAATCCATTGGGATGACAAAAATACCTGAGAAGGGCTAGAGAGCTAACCACTCTATAAGATATCAAACTGACACTCAGAAATATCACAATGGAAAAACTTCACACGAAAGAATAGCGAAAACTAAATAGATAGATAAAAAAAAAAACCCAGTGCAGTTAGGATTCCCTCTGTTTTTGTGTTTACAAAACAGAGGCATGAGCATTTTGGACTATGAAATTGAGCCTAAAAACTGTCAAACTGATTGAGCCAGCTTTCCTCTTCCTGTGCCACCGAACAGACGTCTCTGTCATGATTTGTTGATTCCACTCAGCCATGGCTTTACAGACTGAACATGACTTTTTGTTTCTGTTATTCCCAGCATCTGAAATATCTAGGGATGATTTAGGAATATGTGACAGGCTATGTTAGACACTGTTTGACATTTTATTCTTCATCCACCCATGTCATTTAATTGATTATTTCAGTCATTTTCCTTTCTAGGCCGAGTGCATTACGTCCTCCACAGCTGAAGTTGTGTGCTTTGAGCCAGACAGTCACTGGTGATATGTTCCCAATGCCTTTACTTTACTGATAAATGAATATGGCAGAAAAGTTGTCTAGGAAAAGCAATTCCTCAGGCGTCACAACAATTGCTGCCCTCATTTTTCACATCCATTGAGGAAGGGAAGGGGAGAATTTGTCTGCTTTTCCTGCACTTAGAGATATATGGAGACCCCCATCTGACTTTTGTGTGAGGCTAACCTTTTTCCTTTTGCCCACTCGAGATGGATATATGCAGAAATCTGTCACTGCATTATAAACACCCTTATGAATGTGTTTGTATGAGAGAGAAACAGATATAAAGATAGAGGAGGGGGGAGAAAGACGGGGAGAAGCTCTGAATGTTTCTAGTATCTCAGAGTTCCTTTGCTCTTCCTCTCAGCGGCAGACTCATCCGTCTGTTTCACTCTATGATTTGTCTGTGTGTTGGAGGGTACTTTGCATGGAGATTAAATGTGTTCGTTGACACGTCTGCCCCCTAAGAAAGACTGATGTGCTACTTTTATAGATATCTGACCTTTGAGGCCCAGAATGAGAAAAAGTTTGGTGCTCATTAAGTAACGCTCTGTGGTGTCTGGATTAGGGTGATGGCTAAACCTTGACCATAACAGACACAGATTCATGGAGAAACACTGAATAAACTTCCATCTATCTGTCTATCTATCTCATGTAAGAAAATGTGTTAGGTTCGAAAGTATAAAAACACTCAAAGCAGTTCACACAGCAACATGCTGCATGTTATCAGGACTTTAATCAGCCACAGGATTGAAATCAAATGAGCCGTCTTCCATTTTAATAATTACTTGGGAGCGAATTGATTATTTCCAACAGGAAACTCAGAGGTCACAGGCAGTTACAGAACAACATTACTGTAGCTTCTGAGTGTTTTGCTGAAGGACATCTGAACAAGAAGCTTGCCGTCTTCTATCTTCTCTATCTCTACCTTGAGGAGAAGGCTGCCGCCAGTTTATATTTATCTTTTCTTTTCTTTTTAAACAAACAGAAAAACAGCCATGAAAAGAACAAAACAAACAATATGTTACTTATTCTCTTTAGTAATATTTGTATTATAATAATTTCTGACTTCCCTAGCCTGTCTGTGGCAGTCAGCACCCCAAACTCATTTGTTCTAATAAAATTTATATCTTTCGAGATGAAATTTTTCACTAATAGTTTCATTGACAGCTGGATACTGTAGTTTTCAGTCAACTCAGAAGTTTTCAGAAGTACATAGTTGATTTATGGGTGACTATTTTCAGCTGCAGATTTGGTGTTAAAATGACAAGTGCAGCAGCAGAACAGTGTATGTGGGCTCTATTCAAAATAAACATACCATTTTCACGGTAATGTAGAAATACGTTACCCAGTGCAACACTGATGTGTTTTCAGTAGTTTCAGTGGAGCTCTGTAGCACAGCGGAATAACCCGCAGTATCTCAAGCTTGTCAATACTTGTTTGAATCAGTGTGTTGTTGGTTGTAGTCTTTTCATGGGATTTGTTGAAGGAAAGAAAAATATACAATATCACCAGAATATCGCTTATCTTTTAAAGGGGTATTCCACTGAGTTTTGAATTGCACTGGACATGATACAATGCTACTTGGTGCAAAATTGTCTTTGATTCAACACAACACGAATGCAGCACAAGAACATGTAACACACAAAACAAGTAACATCTATCAAATGTGGTAACAAGAAACTACTGATTCTTACAGAGTATGAGATGAGTACTACTTAGCCTCTAAAACCAGTTTGATGATATCTTCTGTGACTCTGGAGGAAGTTTTACTGAAGTCTAAAATGAATAACCCCTGATCACGTCATCAGGGTGATCTCCGTTTGGGCTTGAGGCTTAAATTTCCTAACAAAGAGCCTGCAATACGAACTAGGGATGGTTCTTTAGCTAGTTGAATTATGAGAATGTGTTTTTGGAGTTTGGTCGATTCTAGCAACTAAACGTCAGGATGTCTGAGCATCTTCTGCACTGATTAAAACCTGTCTTCTTCTTTTTTTTAATCTAGACTATCCCTTGTGAGCCCCCAAATTTATGGAAGTGCATTGATTGCTGGAGTGTCCCTTTAAGAGTAACTGTGCCTTCTTATATCTGGAATGTACTGCAAGTTCTGACAGTACAGTTCATCCAAGGTGAGACCAACATGACAAACAATAACTGAGACAATTTGATTTCAGTTTCAGCTACTCCAAAGAGGAAGAAGAAGAAGAAGAAAAAGAGAGAGAGAAAGAGAGAGAGAGAGAGAGAGCAAGAGAGAGCGATACCCTTAGGCTGAGGTGCGCACACTGACTGAAAAGAAAAGCTCCTTCTGACAAACAACCAAATAAATTTCCCCACACAAATTAACAATTCATTATCTGGCTAGGAGGAAGGAAAAACAGAGCTCATAATGAAAGATTAATAAAATGATGGTTTCAGAATATTAAAGCCAGCAATCATTCAGGAGATTAGAACCTATAGTCTTGTCTAAACGGGACAGAAAAGCACCTTTAAATGAACCGTTAAGTAGGCTTATATACAGCGGTTTTATTGTACACTGACAAAATCCCCCGTCGTCACTGAAGTTTCTTTCTGCCAGGGTGCCCCGCAGGCAACGCCGCTTTTGTGTGCGTTCATACACAGGATGCATTGAGCAGAGGCTTCCCGTGCGCCCTCACTGCTGCGCTGAATATGAGATGATTGAAACCGTAAATCACCTTTAAAATAGGACGGATTACAGATGCTGGTTTAAGGGCTATAAACCTGTCTGATGAGAATAATAACGGCACATGCTGCGTGCGATGTTGGAGAATCCTCAGAACCTGCTGCAACTGCCGATCACTTAAAACTCCAGACACACAGGTTAAGTGTCTGTCCAAATCTGGCCACGGTGAAACTAGGAACTTGCTGACCCTCCACTTAGTGTGAGACGAACCCCCCCCCCCCCTTTCTCCCCACCACCGCCACCACTCCCCTCTCCCCTTGTCTCACCTCCTCCGCCCCCCCCCTCCCCCCTCTGTCCTCCTCATA